>NW_004797795.1:369323-378028 GCF_000002075.1 Aplysia californica
TCACGGTCGACAAGGCGCCCACTCTGTGGGATGGGTGACCTCTCTTTTTTGCTGTACATGAGGTTAGCGGTGGGGGAAAAGATAGAAGAAGAAAGAAAGAAGGAAGGAGAAGAGGAAGATACACCAAAGTAGGTGTCGCATCCGGGTCCCAGAGGGTTGGGGTCCGTGCTCGACACCTCATTTTTTAAGGGGTTGCACCTCCTGATAACGAGGCAGTGGGTCTATTTATATCCCTCCGACCCACTGGGGGTAATTTGGGGTCTATTCTTTGCTGGACCGGACCTTCGTTCGACAGAACGGAAAGAAAGATAGATGAATAGAAGACAAGAGCGGACAAAAGATGCCACCCCTACGTCAGAGAGCTAGTGACGTACGAGTGGCATCCCACCAGCGGGGGGGGGGTTACACCCCCTGTTGATGGGACAGCCAACTATTTTTATTTTATTCCCCGGTCAGCTCGGGGAAGGACGAACAAAGAAGGAAGACAGACGATACACCAAAGCAAGTGTCGCCCATGTGCACCTGAGCGTAGATGTCCATGGGCGACAAATCGCCAGTGAAGGGGTTGCACCTCCTGCTGGCGGAGCAGTGGGTCTATTTATATCCCCCCGACCCACGGGGGGTATTTCTGATGGTGATGATCCATGCTTTCTTCCAGCATGATCTATACGCTTCACAGCTTGTATTACGCCAGCAGACCTTAAAGCACGTAGAAAAGTTCTCGACTTCCCGGAAAGCACACTTCGAAATCAAACTCTAACAAACTATCAAAATCTTTCGACGTCTGTAGCTGGGTATTCATCCACACCTGAGTGAAACGCAGAAAAGTTGTATGATGTACCTTCCCACGGATACAACGTCCAGTTTGTGACGGGGTTCGAACCCATGACTTTCGGTTGCGAGCTCGACAACCTAACAACTAGACCCACATCAGCACGAAAACTTACCTGAAAACGATTGCGTTGTGCCCCTTTCGATGTTGTAATAATAATTTCTAAATAGATGTCAAAATAAGTACGTGTAAGTAGTATGCCTATATAGTTAACAAAACAAGTGCACGTCACGCTTGTTGTTATCATTTCATGTATTACAAAGAATTAATTCGTTCTTTAAAAAACGGAAGTTGTTTTTACTTCCTAAATCAACATGATTTAGATATGTGGGCTGCGACCCTGCCAGATCCAACCCACACTGACAGACAACGTCCGAGCATAAAGACCAAAATGCTCAGTAAAAATGCCCCCCCAACCCCCCCCCTCCACACACACACACACACACACACACACTGGAGTCGAACTCAGGTCTTCTGTGTGCCAAGGCGAAGTGTCTAACTGCTACACCACAGAGGCCGGCTGGCCGTTCTGTGATTTGTCACATCCTTGTTAGCCTAATGGGTAACGCAAGAAGTAGTGGAGAAGCAAAACAACAGTAAGAGTAAGCTCGAGCCCTCCGTTGGGAACTTACTTGTCCAAGTACGCACGTCCGGTGTCTCCACTCAGTGTGGGACCACATTACGTTATGTCATGGTCAAAAGACGAGAATAACGTATTGAAGAAAATTGGGGTCTAAATTAAGTTATACCACACAAACATAAACAAAACCAACCCCCCCACACAAAAAAAACACACGAAGACGCACAGTTTGCTACAGAGTACTCACCATGCAAATTCGTTGAAGGCGACATGATACGAGAATTCAAAAAGCAACTGTCACTGATAAGGGGTTCCATCACGTGCACATATGTTGAAGCGTGACTTGTCGATGACTGCACGTCCACGTAATAGGCTTCAGCGATCTGGTGGCAATAGTTTAGTATGCAAATAAGGGATACGCATAGGGAAATATTAATATATATATATATATATATATATATATATATATATATATATATATATATATATATATATATATATTTATATATGTTATTCAAAAAAGACTTGCAAAAAAGGCTAGTGAAGGAGGATGTACTCTTTACCGATATATTCGCTCTGCCACATCGAGATAAAGCAAAAGGACTAGCCAGTGTACGTATGACAAACAGAAATCGGTGTTCTAAAACCCCGATCTCTTTAGAACGTGGTCACCGTAGCGACAGGTCAACGCCCCCCCCCCCTTTCCCCAAAGTAAAAGTAAACCCAGTAGCTGTAATTGAAGTGCTGGATCAAAAGTTCCCTCCTCAGTATCAATGGAAAAATCTTCAAACTACGTGTATCACAATTAGTCTGTAGCAGTGTTGGGGCCTAAAACCTATAATATTTAAATAGGATTATGGTGGCCTAATCTTTGCATCCCTTTTAAGAAGAAACTGCATACTTGCAGACCTCAACATTTAATCAAATGAAGTGTGATTTCATATATAGAATTCATTATTCCTAAGACTAAGAACATGGCAGAGACGGGTTTTCATGATTTGGAACTTTAGAATTAATAAAATTACAAATTTTGATCGCTAAGTGTCATTATCAAATACCCCAGGAAGGGGGGAGAAACGTATCTCACCAACCGCTGCATCTGGTTCACGGTCAGAATGTACAAATTAGACTAATAAAGCGACACGAGGGCAAGTAGATGTTGATAAATACACGTATGTGCAAACGAAGACCCTTGTTGTTGTTGTTGTTGTTGTTGTTGTTGTTGTTGTTGTTGTTGTTGTTCTTCTTCTTCTTCTTCTTCTTCTTCTTCTTCTTCTTCTTCTTCTTCTTCTTGCCGTCGTTGTTGGTGATGGTGGTGTTGCTGTTGTAGTTGTTGTTGTTGTTGTTGTAGGAGGAGAAGGAGGAGGATGAGAAGGAGGAGGGGGAGGAGAAGTAGGAGGAAAAGGGTCAAGTATTGTATCTGTCATTAAGAAAAATTACCACTGAGGGAGACGGAGGCCACCTCTTGTTAGAGGTTAAGTTAGCGAGAAATTGGCCGCCAAAATTTGGTGACTTCCATTGCTGGCTGCTGAAGAGTCCCTGCAAATTTACTTTTTTATGCCTTTGACCAACGTTTTTGGCTAAGATCCACACTTAAATGTGTTTTTGAATGGACATAAAAGGTTCTGAGCAGGAAAAAAAAACCTAGATCAAATTGTCCAAAAAGGCGGAAAAAATGTTGGTTTCTTCAATATCTTAATTTTGACAAGCAAATGATTTTACCATGACAACATCCTTATAACATAATAAGATAAAAGGCTAAATTAAGCTAAGACAAACCGGCATAGGTGCAGTTTAGCATAGATGGACAAGTAAAGGCCACCACTCCCTGGATATACCACTATACTAAAAGAGAAAGAGAGGCAAAGGAAGAAGTAACAGATGGTGAAGATAAAAGAATAAATGGTTTGTTTTTTTAATGACCGGGAAAGTGAAGGAGAAGGTCCGGGCGTAGTATTCTATGTCCCCGGCTGATTTAATCTCCAGCTGCTCCTCGAACTCCTTAAGAATCTGGCAAGACCACTCCCGGTTTTGGCCTTTCACTGTTTTGATTCTGAAGAATTTGTCAGGAATCAATCAATCAATAAATCAATCGATCAATCGATCATTTGGTGAATAAAGGAATAAATGAATAATGAATATAATAACATTTATTTTGCTTCTCGTGGGGAAATTTGAGTTACGACGGCTAAAATGCATACACATAAATTACATTAATCAAACTCAAAAAAGTATCAAACAAAGAATATCAACTACACAACAATACATTGGACCAATGCATATAACTTTACAAATATGCCATTACTGGTCGCCAATGTACACCCTCCTGAATTTAAAAAAATGTGTTTACTGTTTTAGTATGGTGGGTTCTTGTTTGCTTGCTTGTTTGCTTGTTTGTTTGTTTGTTTGCTCTCTTTTTCTTTCTTTTATTTTTTCAAAGCTCGGGCTATCGTATCTTGCTCAAGAACAAACCCAAGTGACCACCCATCTGAATCCAGCGTCTCCGACACTGACATGCTTCACGTGATATTATGCTGTATCTCTCTCAGCCCGAGTTGGCCCTATGCATGGGGTCGGAAGCCCACCTCCCAAACATTCAAATTTGTAAACTTAATAATATAAACTAAAAGTTCTTAAAGTCTTAATCAGTACATGTGTATAATGAACGTGAAACTGGGGAAAGTAGAGAGAATGTCGGACGAGAAAAAATAAGGAAGTGAGAGAGAGGGGGGGGGTGAGTGAGAGACAGACAGACAGACAGACAGACAGACAGACAGACAGACAGACAGACAGACAGACAGACAGACAGACAGACAGACAGACAGACAGACGGACGGACAGACAGACAGACAGACAGACCAGAGAGAGATAGAGAGAGAGAGCAAAAGTGTGTGTGTGTGTATGTGTGTGTGTGTGTGTGTGTGTGTGTGTGTGTGTGTGTGTGTGTGTGTGTGCGTGTCTGTGTGTGTCTGTGAGTGTGTGAGAGTGAGAGAGGGGTAGGGGGAAGAAAGGGCATAATTAGTAGTAGTAGTGGTAGTAGTAGTACTGTAGTAGAAGTAGTAGTAGTAGTAGTAGTAGTAGTAGTAGTAGTAGTAGTAGTAGTAGTAGTAGTAGTAGTAGTAGTAGTAGTAGTAGTAGTAGTAGTAGTAGCAGTAGTAGTAGTTGTAGTAGCAGCAGCAGCAGTAGCAGTAGTAGTAGTAGTAGTAGTAGAGTAGTAGTAGTAGTAGTAGTAGTAGTAGTAGCAGTAGTAGTAGTAGTAGTACGATTGTTATAGTAATAATAATAATAATAATAGTAATAATAATAATAATAATAATAATAATAATAATAATAATAATAATAATAGTTCCGATTTCATTCATAAGCATGTCATCGGGTGCTAGATGATCATGGAACCGAGTTCTATGTTATACGATTGGTGAAGAAAGAGACGAACGATAACAAAATTAGACGCTCTTATAGTAAGCTACACGTACAGATAGTCAAGACTATCACACTTTGTTAGGTTATTTTGTGCTTGTTAATTTGTTTGTTTGTTGTTGTTTTTTTGTTGTTGTTTTTTTTCGGTTGGGTTTTTGTTTTTCTTTAAATGAATGCAAATGTAATATCATTCGATTTCCAAGCCTTTAGGTTTAAAATTAATTTGGAGCTAATCTACATTTAGTTTTATTTCACAATTATGTAAAGTGAGACTTTTTCGGAAATGTGTTTGTTCCATTGATGTACGGATTTCGCTGTCTGATCAGTGACTATTATACCTGGCAGTAAATGATTCTCTCACTCGCTCGGCATATGAATACTTGATCTGCAGGCGGACAGAATTTCCGGGGTAAATTGTTCCCGTCGTGAGGACAGTCAGATCAAACTCACCTGGTGAAATAAAGTTATTGACAGCTGCTGTACGGGGTAGGATTATGAATTGTGTAATTTTGTTGTTGACCCAAAAAAAGCGTAAAAGACTAGTTAATAATCTCTTCGCTGCTTCGATCTGATCTGTATACATTTTTAGATAAATTTATGAAACGGGTGTAGCAGTGAAAGGGTTGTATTGCAGTTATTGGCTATTTCGTTAGGCACGGTCAGAAGTATAGTGTAATTAGTTGGAGAACTTTACTTGAGGAGTACACTGGGGAGGGGGGGTGTAGGCATACCCGGTAGTCACAAAATGGAAATCATGCAGATATCAATTTCAAAACGTTGTAAACTGAACACTTCACTTCTCTTTGACTGTTGGTCAATGACCTTGCATTTATATCCTGCACGGCAATAGCCTAGAGGGTCGTCTTAAGATGTACTTGTCTGTGGAGTGTGTTGTTGTCGGTGTAGATGGTGGTACCACCAGAATCAATCTGGTTCTCCGTGTGAATGTGATGATACGCAGTAAATCCTCTTAAGTCTATGGTTGAAGCCGGGGCGAATTTTGTTTCTTGTATACAGGCCACACGTGGGCACATTGTGGCCTGTAAATGTTGCAATTCTGCAATGGAAGGTCGGATTCCGCCAGCATTCCATTGCAAGACCGTCATTATGTCTTTTTAATTTTGTTTTTGGAGCATAAAGGCCCCAGCTTCGAATTTACACCCTGACTCTTCTTTGTGGGGGAGGCAGAGAGTTTTCTAGGTTGCCGTCCTGAGATTTAGAGGAGTGACGGACTCCGCTTTTCCAGGTGTCAGGCCGGGGAGGGGGGTCGGAGCTGCCCGCGTCCATAGGCAGGGGTTTGTCTGCTGGAGGGGTAGGGGGAGGTGGAGCAGATTGAGGGGGCTGGGAAGGGCGGGGGCTGGGGAGAGGGGCGAGGGACCACCTCACACTCCATCAGAGGGATGGGCTGTGAGGTGGAAGAAGAAGAAGAGGAAGATGAAGAAAAAGTGATAAGAGGGGGTTGAGGGGGAGAAGAGGGGGTGGAGGAAGAGTCCTCGCCGTCCTCCCCTAGAATCCTATAGCGGTTAGAAAGTGGCACCTTATAGGGGGTTGCCACAAGGATAGGAGGGGGCTTTTTGTTTTTAGGCACAGAGACTTGCCTGTTGATCGCGGGCTTTGGGAGGTCGGCAGTAGAATTACTTGCAGTTGCAGACCTTGTGACTACCTGGGCTGCCTTTTAGTATGACCGGCCATTGACTGGGGTTATGATTGGCGGGCAGACAGCCTTACGGGCCTCCTGGAAGGAGCAGCCGTTCCACGCATTGTATTCTTGGATGGCGCGTTCTTGAAGCCAAGTCGGGCACTTTTTGCTGAAAGCTGTGTGCTGTGGCAATTGGGGCAACAAGGACTAGCCTTGCTTTCCTTCTCAGAATGCCTGGTCTTGCCACAACGAGGACACACGGCAGTGTGACGGCACCGTGACTAGCTATGGCCGAACTTCTGACACTTGAAACAGCGCAGAGAGTTTGGAACATTGGGATGTACGTCAAGAATCAAGTAAGATGCCCGAACGGTGGCTGGAGGGCGACACGATTCGAATGTGAGGACAATCGTGTTTGTTTCAATAGTAGTCTCCCCCCGCCGAAGAGTAATCCGGCGGGCTCCGACCACTCCCTCACAGTGCTCCACAATCTCTTTCATGGAGCAGCCTTTCAGCTCATGGCTGCGGACGACGCCCTTCGAGCGGTTAAATTTCTGGTAACTCTCGTACTTACATGGAATACCGCCGAAGGTCGTGGTATCCAGGAGTTTGGTCACTCCGTCCTCAGTTGCGCACTTGACAAGGAGTGCACCACTGGAAAGTTTCTGTACACATGTGGGGATGCATCCCAGAACTTTCCGAAGTGCATCTCCTGTCTTAAAGAGGTTCAGATCAGTAATCTTTCTTTGTGCGTCTTTTGAACTGGAGATGGCCACGTACGGTTGCTCGGAAGCTCCTTGGGGGGAGGGAGGAAGGAGACATTGGTAAAGGTCCTTTTACCATATTTCGAATTTTTGCTCAGCTCATTGGCCTCACTCGCTTCCGCGAGCCGAGACTTTTTATGAACTTTAGGAGCCGGGGAAGGGTCTTTTATTGTTTTTGATTCCATATGAATTATATGGTTGATTCGACTCCGGGGCTCCCCTCCCACCACCGAGCCCACCAAGGGGACACATTGCTCGGATAACCGGAGCTGTGCCAGGGCTACCCCGGAGCTATACTCTCAACGAGAAAGTACAGGACCCTCCCGTCATGATTGACCCAGGGCTTGATGGGGTTTCAGCTCTCAACCGATTGAGTGGCAAGGGTCGTGCCACCCTCCCGTCTAAGAGGAAAACCTGGGCCAAAGAAGTGAGTTGGCGAGGGACAGTCCATGGACTGATCTCACCTCAACCGCCAGGTACCCGGTTTCCCTCCGCACGGGTCGCACCTCACGGTCAACGAGGCGCCCACTCTGTGGGATGGGCGACCTCTCTTTTTGCTGCACATGAGGTCAACGGTGGGAGGGAAAATAGAAGGAGACAGAAAGAAGGAAGGGGAAGAGGAAGATACACCAAAGTAGGTGTCGCATCCGGGTCTCAGAGGGTAGGGGTCCGTGTGCGACACCTCGTCTTTGAAGGGGTTGCACCTCCTGCTGACGAAGCAGTTGGTGTATTTATATCCCCCCGACCCACTGGGGGTGTGCCAAGAAGCTTTATCATTTCCATATGAAATGCCTCAGGAGAATTCATGGCTAAATTATTGGTAGTATAAAATAGATTTGGGCCCCACTGAAGTTCTCAAAATGGAAAATGCAGGGAGTCTGTTTTTTAAGTTCAAAAGGACTCAACTTCGCTGGCCTGATCATGTTGTAAGAATGCCTGAATCCCAAAGGCAGTAGGGCTTATTCTATTCGGAACTGTGCTCAGGGAAGCGTAATTGTATGCGTAAGGTTGACGCGGCTAAAAAATCGTACAAAGACACCATGAAAATATTTCCGAGGGACTTCAACATAAAAATACTTTAAAAATTGGAGAGCATAGCTCCTAACCGATCCGGTAGAAGAGCAGCAGTCACAATGAGCAGCAAATCATTAATATGTGAGGCATCGCGAATAAGACATCCCTGGAAGTGAAGCTTTGAAATGTTAAAAATGTGACAAACCTTTTTCTGCCAGAGTTTGTATCATCGGCCACAGCAGAAACCACAAATCATCTTTATCTTTAATTCTTCTAAATCTTATAATAGACTCTATTTCGCAGGAGAAATATTCTCCTCTGCGAACGAAGAATTATTACTATTATCGTTATTATAATAAAATAGGCGCAAGATCATCCTTGGAAAAAATGACGAATGCCAAAACGTCTCTCTCTCTCTCTCTCTCTCTCTCTCTCTCTCTCTCTCTCTCTCTCTCT
>NW_004797795.1:380385-383724 GCF_000002075.1 Aplysia californica
CAATCCAAAAAAGAAGAATAGATCTAGATCTAGATCGACATCTAGATGTAGAAGTAGAATGCAGATGTAGATGTAGATCTAGATCTAGAGTAGATCTATAGTAATTTTAAAAAATAGATATATCTAGATCTAGATCTAGATCTCTACCTAAATAAATTTTTATGAACAAAATAAAAAAATAAAAAAATACACGATTAAAAATAGAATATAAAAAAAAATAACCCTAGCTACCCCCGATCTGGGATTACTTCCGTAACGAGATACCACTATTAAATCTAGAATATCTGTTAATTTATCTTTTATTTCTCGTAGGCTAAATGTTTACCCGAATTATTCGGCCTCCGAAATCACCGAGATGATATCATTACTCATTACCCACCAGATAATATCAATTTGGGGAATTTTATATACGATATTTAGGTCTAGATTAGATCTATCTAATAATCTAATTGCCATCCAAAGTGTGCTTGCAATTATAATGCAATTAATTATAAAACCTGTTACCTGGGGTCTACCATCTGCCCTACTACATCACTTGATTATGAGATCAACATCAGGATAGGGAAAGCAGCAACAACTTTTGGAAGGCTGACAAAACGAGCACGGGAAAACAAAAGATTAACCATCAAAACAAAGATCAAAATTTACGAAGCATGTGTCCTCAGCACACTCCTTGTGGATCTGAAACATTAACATGGACCTTGTACAGCAGACAAGAAAAGTGCCACATTTTCCATCTCAGAAGCTGCCGCAAGATCTTAGGCATTCGTGGCTTGACAAGGTTACAAATGTTGAAGTGTTGGCACGGGCAAACCTCCAGAGCATGACAACTATCCTGTGTTTTAAAAGACTGAGACTGAGATGGCTGGGCCATGTCAGGAGAATGGACGACAACCGAATTCCGAAGCAACTTCTCTATGGAGAACTTGCCCAGGGAAAGAGACAAAGAGGAAGATCAAAATTGAGGTACAAAGACACCTGCAAAAACAGCTTATAAATCTAAGCTTGGGGTAGATGTTAACATCTGTCAAGAAATAGATCTAGATCTGGCTGAGGACAGGAAAACATGGAGGAATATGATAAAGGAGAGAACTAAAATGCTAGCGAGCAGTTTTAGAAACAACCAGGCTGAATAGCGCCAACGACGAAAGGAAAACAGCGGAAATACAGAGCTTCGATCTACGACACTGACATGCAAGCACTGAGACAGAATCTGCGCTTCAAACATTGGAAGAATTAGCCATGAAAGAAGCTGCATTAAAACTACCTTGAGACCATCTTAAGCTAAATTGACGGTCTGCATAGACGAAAAGAGCCTTATATAGATCTAATTATAAAACAATATTTGCAGGTTTACCTCTTCTTTTCAAAAAGACACGTCATATCAAGAAAACAATAGGCTTATTTCAGCATTCACCTACAGTAGGCCTAACAGGTTAATACATATTTAAGTCTACCGATAGGTCTTTTTAGACGGAAGAAGTCGTCGCTTTGACAACATGATATGACGCAAAACCCTTTTTCTTTCAGACCCAAACTAATAACATTTCTACATTTTCCCGATTTCAAAGTGTGCATACGCAACGTATTAAATTATAGATTCTAGACATGTACTTTTAACTTTTAGATTTAAAGATTATCATTAAGCCTGGACTTGGCCTCTACACTTTGTTCTCCTTGAAAACTTTGTAACAAATCGTGGCAGAACTTTCAGAGGCCGAAAGGAGAGGCCTCAGTACACGTATTGATGGTGCTGACTGGCGATTAGACGGCGAGACGTTCACCCATGGTGAACCTTGGCTCTGTCTCTCTAAGCTTCCTCTTTGATATTATGCAAGCCTCGTGGAGGTCAACTAGAACTACTAGTAGTAGACAGGAAAGCCTTCTCGACGAAGTATGCGAAGCGCATTGGCTCGCGAATGAAGACAAACTGCACCTATTCGCAACATGATGAAAGAGTTCAACTCTAGGCTAGGCCGGGGCTATTCTGTCCCCGTGGTTTTAGAATCGATGCACCCCGCATAATTTAGCAAAATTAGATAATTTTTTCCTAATTTCTGATTGTTTCCTTTATCATTCTTTGTTGTTAAAATTAACAGAATCGCATGATATCATATTTTTGGGCTCACTTTGCATAATTTTAGAATTTTTTGTTGGTTTGTTGTTGTTGTTGTTGTTTTTTTGCATGAATAAAACCACGGGGACAGGCTATAATCTTAGAAAGCCTAGGTTCCACGCCATCCTGAGATTCACCGTTAAGACCCACGTTGGAACAGCAGTAAAGCTAGACAGGAGAACAAAGTCGTGGGAAAACCTCAAAATAAGTACAGTGGAAAGATATTTAAAGAGTGATGGTGGGACCAGGGGAAAAAGTCCTATTATATGAGATTCCTGTGAAATCAGAAATGCAAGGGAAGTAAGCAGTTGTGGACTAATCCAGTTGTATTTATTCATGGGTAGTTTCCCTTGTCATAAGTACCAACAAACATGGGTTTTGGCCATGTGGCAGGTCTGCGTATGAAGTATGACACATTATGTTGATTATTAAGCTAGGCTTAGGGCTAGATCGAAGTCTGCAGCACAGCGCAGCCTTCTCTCGCTTCACTCGTGCTTGGGCTTGCTTCGTCTCTCCCCTGATGCCCTGTTATTCCAGATAACTTTTAATAGAGACAAAGAGTAGGAAAATACGGGGATTTAAAAAATCCCTGTTATTACCGGCCTGTTATATATGTATATGTTTTCCACTGTGCTTGAATTTGAAGCAACCTGCAGGAGGAATTACAAACTCGGCTGAGAGCTAGTAACCCCAGAGATAAATCTTTTACACGAATAGATGGAGCATATTTAATGAACGCCTAGCACCTCTCAGGTGGAAAGCTGACATAATAATAATTTAGATTTATGTTCCATCTAGATCACTAAGATCAGGCGATCAGTATATTTTAAGAGTTCCGAGAAAAGGGGGTAAAAAATTGGCTGAAAGATCGTTCGCCCACCTTGCTCCGTCAGTTTGGAACTCTCTTCCCCAACCCTTGAGACATACAACATCTGAGTCTAAATTTTAAAAATCTTTAAAGACACATTGCGCGCTCATATGACCTTAGCAGTTGCGAGCGCCGTAAAACCTTATACTACTACTAAAGACACATTTAATGACATCCTTTTTATGTCAGTAGATTCATGTTCAATACAATGTTATCTAAATGACTATGTATCCACTTATGTATTTTGTGAATTGCAATGGGTATATTATTTTATGCTCATTTCGGGACGATTTGTAAGCGTGTGCGTGTGATAAGCAAGTAGATGTGTGTGTGTGTGTGTGTGTGTGTGTGTGTG
>NW_004797795.1:385473-386542 GCF_000002075.1 Aplysia californica
GGGGGGGCAGTGCTACTGCCTGAGGTGTCTTTAAGCCATTCCCAAACGGGGGACATTAACAAGTTCTCATATGCACAGTAGAATTGTAAATGGGCTGATTCATCAAAGTCATACTCATAACTGTGCCTGAACTGCAACAGGGATCCACTGCTGCTTTTTCTTTCCTAATCCTTACTACTAGATCTATCGTCATTATTTCCTCTAGATTTTTAGTTTTTGTTCGTTTGTCACACTCTTGTGACCCGCTATTTCCGGGGGTGCCTTTGATAGTCGAAGCCAATCTGGTCGGGGCAGACTGTTGATGTGCTGTAGAAGCGTTATGAAGCTAGCCTAGAGAGGTGAGCAGAGTAAGCCGAAAGCCTGCACATCATTCCCTGTAGGCCTAAGTGTAAGGCTGTAAGGACTTCTATGTTGACATCAATGACATCACGGTTGACATCCACCCCTTGGCACTCAAATTATGATCTTATGCAGTTGCGAGTGCCGTAAAACCTCGACTGAGAATATTTATAAAAAAAAGAAAAGTAGAATCTAAGATTCACTTTTTTATAAAAAATGATGAAACCTTTAGAATCTATTCTAGATTTAGATTAGATCTAGACTAGATCTAATCTAGATCTAGATATAGATCTAAATCTAGATCTACATTCACGAAAAAAGTCGCACCGTGCTCATGGATGAATTTTATTCGGTGTTTTGCTGGGAGGGGGTTTCTGTTGTATTCGGCAATTTGCGATCTTTAAATTGCAAATAGTAAATAAATCAAGAGTAGTTTCCCTTATGGGCTGTTTTACACTAATGAGGAAGCGAAGTCAATTTCGTCTCGGCCTGAGGGTCAGCTGATGTGCTGATTGTTTTGTAAAAGTTTAATCTTGTTTTCAGAATATACAGAAACTAATGAAAGACGATTATATAAACATGCATCAAGTCATGAATGCTGCTAAATCTGTTTGAAAAACAGTGAGTTGTCTCGGCTCTAGATCTAGATCTAGATATCTAGAGTACATCCTGTGGTGCGATATACAGTAAGCGATCTTTTGTGGATATCTCTGGAAGTTACAGGTCGATC
>NW_004797795.1:387423-407114 GCF_000002075.1 Aplysia californica
GCAAAACTTTCCGACACCGTAGAATCACGTGTGTTGACAGGAACCTCCAAAACGAAAGTGAAATAAGCTGCATTCTGCGCATGCTCACAGAAAATGACCTCGTTTTCGCTGTTCTTATCCAAAACAAAGCAGGAGACCGGGGGTTGCGCACCAAAACAGTAGCGCGGTGATGCGGGCCTACTCTAGATCTAGATTCTAGATCCCCTGAAACACCCCATGTTTTGTTTTTTTTCAAGTCAGAGGGGCAACCCCGCTTGCCTTGAGAAAAACAAGTGAAATATTACTGCTCATTTTGTAGGCTAGATTTAGATCTAGATCTAGATTCTAGATCTAGGCTACTGATAAAACGTAAAACATGACATTGATACCGACTACTTAAATCAGTATCGATATTTCAGTAGGCCTACACCTACACAAAGGTCGGGACCACCATATCCAAGTAGTGCCGATCTAGATCTAGACAGACTGTAGTTCCTAGAAGGCCGTCTTTATTTGGACTTGAGTCCGAATAACATTTTTACATATTCGGACTCGAGTCCGAATAAAAACAATTCTTATTCGGACTCGAGTCCGAATATGAAAAAATATTATTCGGACTCTGGTCCGGAAAAAAGGAAGTGTCTTGGTTCTATAGATCTAACGTTCAGTGCTTATAATTTTCCGCCATTTTTAACCCTAGAAGCGCTCAGCGTTTCACCGGAAGTAACCCGCCAAAAATGCCCCGCCGCCACGGCCGATCAGTTGTAAACATGAGGGTTTGGTGGGGGGAAACAGCTGAGATACCTGAAATGTATACCTGCTACTGAAAAATGACCATTTACGGCTTAACGGATGATAAAAAGCATATATTTTCTTTAAGCTGATAGAATGAGCCATTCAAAAATGATCAGCGATCAAATAAATACAAACAAAGCCGAGAACGCGATAGACTCAACAATTAATACATCAGCACGGCGAAACAAGTGATTTACATAGCATGTAGTCCCTCAGCGGGACCCCGTCACTTTATTGATCGATATCTCGGCCAAGAGATGCTCTACGAGGTCAAGATAACTTGCAAAGTCATTGGTCACTATTTATAACTTTGGCCTGTAATTGACTACGTCATTTTCCATATAAGGAACACTGGAATTTTCCATTGAAAAGGGTCAGCGTCTATGCCCTTTATATAGGGCCTGCGCGCTTCCCGGTCGAAGTAGATCAGCCTTATATATAGGGTGTGCGCGCTTCCCGGGTAGCCTGGCTCACCCCCTTTATATAGGGCCTGCGCGCTTCCAGGGTTCAGTTTCCCCCCACACCTTATCTGCCGATCCATTGCCCGCCGCCTCATTGATATATGCCCCCCCACTCCCCATGTTTCCCGCTTTCTTTGTTGTAGAAAAAGGTTTTTATTGAAGATTAGCAGACCACATGGCACCTGCATAATATTATGAGCTGTGTAAAAAAAAAAGGTTCCCCCCAAAAAAAGACCTATTCGTTCAAATATACAAGCCTGTGTAATCTCGATTGTTTACCAAGAAAAAGTTGTGTTGCTGTGTAGAGCCGAGCATATACGGCAACTTTTGATTCCATAGACCACCGCACAATTAATTACGTAGATCTAAGTCAAGACTAGCTTATTATTGCAATAATGATCAGTTGCCAGGGGATAAAAGACTGACGCGTATGCGACGTTCAACGCCCGGACCGATAGTGCCCCCCTCCCCGACACGCACACACAGCCACTCGTGTGCAGGCCGCCCATCCGACCCCGACACACGCTAACGAGCCATCTTTAATTGCTTCTGGTGACCTCTTGACTAATAAACATTTATTAGAAGCGCTATAACTTTTCAGGCCGGCCTCAAATTCATCATAAGATAAAAACTCGGCTCCTGCACAAAACGCCATTTTGCCCGAAGTGATCCCGGTCTCTACCCAGCCTGAGGCGAGTCACGAGTGAGGCAGGACAGGAAGCCGGAGTCACGAGTCACAGGAAGTCAGAAGTGATGTCATGCTGGACAAGAATCAGAGTCCAAAATACATTTGTTCACATTCGGACTCGAGTCCGAATAGTCACTTCGATCCTAGAATCTAGATCTAGAGACATCCGCCCTTGGCGCGACCGTGGCCTGAGCGCGACCAGTTCCCCATTTTTCCTTCTGTGCAGCTTGTGTGCAATCTGTTTTATTAGAGTTCCGTGCCATGTCTAGTTCCGCTTTTGGTCAATCTTTTTTCCGAGAACGTCAGTCGTCTGCTAGTGCAGCAGTCGAGTTCGAAGTAAAAGATTGTTGGTAAAAATAAGCCTAGATTAGTCATCCAGTTGGAGTTTGTTCGTTGAGCATCAATATTAATACAGATAATCTATATAAAAACCTAAATTGGTAGGCCTAAAGAGAAATTTATATCTATTCTTTTATTAAAGTAAAGGCCAGCTCTATTTCTCCAAATGGTTTCTGTTCTCGAGATTTGTGAATGATAATAAGCGAACAGAGTGGCCCGTGTGTGCGTGTGTGTGTGCATGTGTCATGTTTGTGTGTGTGTGTCTGTATGTGTGTGTGTGTAAGGTGTGAACGGTGTGGGGGGAATTTTTTTTACAAGAAGGATATTAGTTTTTGCTGGGTGACTAAATTTAAAATAGGTTACTGGTTACTGCCAAGGTCGAGCAGTCTTGTTTTCTTGCAGTACCAAATCAAGTATAGATCTAGTCCGGGAAGGTTGCCCCAACCTCAACTGAAGTATCTGAATATTCAGACATTTAAAAATCTCTCGCTCTGGAAATTGAATTCGATTTTAAAAATACTTTTTCCCCGTCCTCGCAGAATAGCAGAACTCGTATATTTGAGGATAAGTTGCACCAAGAATTTTTTATCGCTCCCTAAATCTCGCAAATAACTGAAAAATCTCGAGATTGGAAACCGTTCGAAGAAGTAGAATTCAACTTTATTTTCCCGAACGTTCGGAGAAATAGTCACTTTGTTTATTAAAATATAAGTAGGGCCTAGATCTATATTATGACTATGACTAGATCTCTGTTTCTTTGTTTTTACACAAAACCGTGAGTGGAAATCTTTGAAGTCAAAACGAACGAACAATTATGGGAAAAAAATTGTTGGTCAGTCGGGGGAGGAGAGAGAAAGAAAAAAAATGCTTCCAGGACCGGGATTCGAAACCACACTCTTAGATATTTAATACCTCTTCAAATGCAGACACGCTGTCATTTCGGCCTTCAGAACTATCAACAGAATAAGGTAGATTAAGCTTAAATATTTTTACAGCACGGTTTCAACGCAACACATATGTGGTATGTATCTAGATCTAGATCTAGATGAAGTTGGGGTTTTTTTTTACATGGGGGGGCACCATCAATGAGGTGGCGGGCATCGGATCGGCAGATATGAGGTTTGGCAGAAAATAGGAAACACTGATCTACTTAGACAGAGCATGTAGGCCTTTGGGCATGTACTATTGTACAGATAACTATACAGTAATTATTCGTACAATTGTGTCGCAGTTGTGCGAACAATGTTGTACGGATAACTAGACAGAGTTGTTCGCACAATTGTACGGATAACCACTTCGTTATCAATTAGGAACCAAAGGAAGTGGCTATCCTCACCCGAGGTGAGAATAAAAATATGATCGACCTCTCACCCCTGGTGAGACTTGCCAGCGTTGGCTATTCTCTCCCGGTGTGAAACAAGACCTCTTTTTCCTATATATTCGGAATAATGTCTATCGGTATGGATGATCAGATGGCCTAAAACAAATGTTAAAAATGACGTTATAGCACAAAAGTAAGCTAATTTAGTTGTCTACAAAGATGCTATGGCTATTTCACTTTTCGAATTGAGCCGAACTACAACAACATTTAAACCGTTTCATATTGCCAGCCACTGTGTTCCACCAATTTTATGCTTGTCCCAAGGTTGACGGGTATTATATAATGAGGTTTGACTGTAATGACAATTTTTTAGAAAATGAAGCTTATCTCAAGAGATTAAAACATCACTGTGTGCGAGATTTCCAGTTTTTTAAAATACTTTGTTCAGAGAAGCTGCTAGAGGAGATATTATAGTTCTTACCTCTTCAAATTCATTGATTGATAGCTGTTATTAATGTGATTTGAGAACTGTGAAAGAAAATCTTCTTACCACTCTTTTCCCATGTTTTTTTATTTTGGTTCCTTTCAGGATGAATAAGTAGTGGAAATAAAACTATATTGCTGTGACATTCAGTGATGGGAGAATACTGACTGCAAAGTACCATGTCGAGTATCGTATGAGACAAAGAATGTGGACCCCTTTTACTGAGGTCTAGTCTATGGACATAAAAAACAACAACTGGTAAGCTATTGACAAGTGTGCTTCATTTGTTTACATGTTTTTATTATAATTTTGCAAAGTGTCAATTTTATTCCAAGGTTGATATCTTGGTAAACAAAGGCTATTCATTGTTGAGGGAGAATGATAAAAAATGATCAGTAAAGATAAGGTATCAGCACTGAATGGAAAGGAAGTTAGGGGTTGAAAATCAGAGGGTGGTGGCGGGGAGGTGGTATCTTTAGGAACCTTAAGGATTGAGCTAAATTTATAAACAAATTATGATTTGTCCTGGACAGGTGGTCATAAAAGCAGGTTTGACTATACTATAGTCTTTGGGAGATTTTCTGCTGTGTGTGTTTATTTCACTTGTTAAGTCGATAATTATAGCTTTTGATATCTTATCTGTACTTGAATTCTTATTTAAGAATGACAGTTCTCTTTTTTATTTTCAACTTGGTTTGTTTTAGGCTCATGTATGCCTGACTTACACCTGGATGAGACTTTAAGTATAGACATCACATCATCATGGCTGCCTCTGCAAACAACAATCCCAGCAAACGGAAGATATGGGATGACTCTCCTGTAACTTTTACAGAGTTTGGAGCTTTGAGCTCTGATGTCAAACCAAGTGGAGGTTTTTTCTCTAGATTATGGAAGAAAAGCAAAGGTAGTTGAAAAGGTTCATTTTCTTATGATCTAGCAACTTTTAAAATGTCTTTTGTTGGGGTTTTTTACTTCAGTTTTTTTTAACTTTCAAGTTATATTTTGGTAATGGGACAACAGTGCAAGCAACAAAAGCTTTTTTAGGTACACTCTCGAACGACGAACTTTGACCATTAATGTTTCTGATTCTTGGTACTGCTATGTGACAAGGGACACACACCAATTTGCTTTGAAGATAATAGCTTCATGACAACAACACTCAATTTGTGATCATTCTTAGATTCAGTTGTTGTTTAGTAGAAACAATTCACTCACTTGAAAGTGGACAGAAAAACAAGGGAAAATAATGGTTGGCCATCCTTCAAGATTCCCATGCCATGATTCTTCTATTCTGACATGTCCAAGACAAAGCTCCCTCCAACATATAGAATTCGTTGTATTTGTATCTTCAATTTACAGATTTTTTCATCTTCAATTAATAAAGACATGATGGGATACATTAAATTGCAACCTCAACCCATATGATACAAGTTTTCAGCACTGCATTGTGGCAGTCCTTAGACCCTTCAAATGCAGAACTATTTCAACTGTATTATCCAACTTTTGCTTAGCAAGTTCAACTGTACATTCACGAGCAGCGGGACTACATCTAGCCAGAGTGGATGCAGGGATACTGCACATGCAAGGAACAATGTTGTTCTGTTTAGCAAAGATTTTAACCAATACTTGATTAGTGACACAAGAGAACTTCTTGCAGTTTGTCTTGTCCTATATTCAGTGGAGCTGGCCGTTTATTTATTTTTAAGGTAAAAAAACACCCAAATAAGCATGTTTTTATATTGATTTCACTGATGTTTGTAGTTGGAAATGATACAAAAGATGCTTTAAGTTTAATTTCACAGCGACCCTAATTTTGCCAAGAAAACTCCTTATTGGCTTTCATTACACAAATCTCGCAAACACCCCTAATGAGAAGTTAAGGGTTTTGTCCACCACACAATCTGTTCTCTATTTTAAGTAGTTTTTCTGTTTTCTTTTAAATGAGATCAGCTCAAGAACAGTATTTGCTTTTACATTTATTCTAATATTTCTTGACTCGCCCAGATGGAAGCCCACATGCTTCGACCTCATCCCTGCTCACGGAGGATAGTGGGGTGGCTGTCAGTCGAGATGACGTCAGGGCCGGGTCATTACCCCCGGACAGTGCCAGTCTCTCAAGGCAGAGTAGCCGAAGTAGTACCGTCACAGATGCAGATGGTGAGTGATCTTGTTCTTTTGTGTTTTAGCTGTAAAGTGACGTTATTGCCAAAAAAATGTAAAGAAAGTTGATTTACCAGCAACAGTTTGATTGACGTTATAATTTTGAGCTCGAGCTCAATTATCACTTTTCTCCCCTGCCCTTCAATGTTGTCTACTGAAAATTTATAACAACCATTTTGTGTTGCTCTTGTTTGTGAACTGTTGACCTGTGCTGATGTGGTAATCTACTACTACTTTTTTTCTTTCATTTTTACTATTATGTCTAGTCTCAGTTTTCTAGAGTAGCACGAATGCCATAACTAGAATTTACCTTCAGTTTTTTTTTGTTGGTGTTTTCTTTTGCATATACTGATTTCTTGACTTTAAGGTTTTTACACTTCAGTCACCCAGCATATCTGTACAACGTAACCAAAGGGTTGTAGCTCTGACAGTGAGAGAGCACCAAACCAAAATAGTCTGTCTTATTATATCTTTTTCTGATGAAACTAAAATTTTAAGTTTATTGTATGCATTGCTTGGTGAAATCATGTGCTTGTCAATATAATAAAATCAAAGGAACCAAAACTTTTCTGCGTGGTGGGCAACTTTTATTTAATTTTTATGTCCATTTAAGAACACAGTTCTTTGTGGATTTTACTGAAAAACGTTGATGAACGAGCTACAAAATATGTGATTTGCTGTTTTCAAGGACATTCAAGCCTTGAAAGTCACCAAACTTTGGTGGCCATATTTTGCTTATATTAATTTTGACACCAGGTGACCCTCACCACCTTCAATCACATGTATCTCAAATTCTAATCATGATGAATCTTTAATTTTTTTCCCATCAAAAGCAAGAGAGATAATTAAGCTTTAAAAGATGATACCAATAATTCTATATGTCAAAAAATGAGGAGCTACGGATTCCACTGTGTTGTGACTTATTACATTGGCCAACTGTTCAGATGTTCTAAGCACAACATTTTAAATTTCATGTTTTATAGTAGTGTCTTAATTTGTATCAGTTGCATGTGTACAAGACGTATTTCAAATGAAATTCTAATTCTAAATGTAAAAAAAAAAAAAAAACGAGAAGAAAAACACAAGTACAATTTAAAAAATTTATTCAGGTTTTTTTCCCTCTCTCTTAAAAAAATTTTGCTTTCTGGGTTTAGTACATTTGAGCAACTTGCCTGCGATTTCATCTTGTGGTGATTTTGTTTCAGGTACGGACCAAATGGATGATACTGGAGAAAACCTTGGTCCAGGTACTCGTGTCCCACCGCATCGCACACTCACTTCTGTGCTCAGTCGACTTAGTAGCATCTTGGATCAACGTAGTTCGGTATTTATCTTTTTCTTTTTTTTTTTTTTTTATGTACCTCCACACATGATTCTGTTGTGAAACATTAGGTACTTTGCTGTTGCATGCGGGGGACCCTAGTGTGATTCCCGATTGGGGAGCATTTTTATCAAGTATCTCGGTCCTTCTGCTGGGATGTGGTATCTCTCTCAGCTTGGTTCAGCCCTGACAATCAGTGTTGGAAGCCCATCTTCTAAATGATCTAAAATGTGTTGATGGGGGCTTAAAAACTCCTACATTTAACTCTTTATCTGGAGGGATGGGGGTGAACCCACTATGTCGGGGCCCTCTATTCGAATGAAATCTGAAAGTGACAAAAACATCACTAAATTGGTTATTAAATCGAAACAAATGAATGTATATTGGTAGTTATTCATCTAATGAAAGAACTGATAGAAGAGACTTCTTTTCAGCAATTGTCGAAAAGTAATTTGACGTAGAAGTTGTCATAGAAATGTGCCCGAGCTGCTGGCAGCGGCTTACAGGCACAGCGGTTCCGACAGTGAGCAGCTGGAATCAGCTTGCTGGAGACAAAGAGTTAAAGAATAAAGCTTTCAACCCCACTTGGCTTGCTTTTGTTGGAGATGGCTATGAAATTGAGAGGTCCTGTCTGTTTAACCCTTTGAACCCTGACCTCCTGGGGCTACCGTGCCCCTTTGTCTGAGTTCCTGAGCAATATATTACTCTGATTCATATTATCGTCAGAATCACATTCCATATTCCACTCAGGGTAGTCCTCGTTATTACCACCACTAGCTCAGAAAGATCTTCAAAATAATCAACAACGTCCTATATAGAAAACCCTGTTTTTCGTGCGCATTTTGTCCCAGATGGGCCAGGTCAGGGATAGAGTCTCGCTGACCGGTGTTGATCATTCTGTGCAGAAAATAGAGGAAGAATTCTGTGGCATGAATAATTTATTCTCTCCTTCCATTCTGTTTCAAGAAGCAGCTGAATATATCGCCAACCTCCCATAGTATTGGAGGAGAAGAGTCATAGCTTTGTTAAAAACCCATAGCCTTCCATTCAATAACAATCACTATCAGTGGAAATTCGCCCTTATGTGAGAGGTGTAACTCTCTTGAAATTGAAGATGAATTTCACTTTATTTTCTATTGTTCACACTTTGTCCATGAAAGGAAATTGTTAATCCCTCCCAGCCTGACTTGGCCCAGTGACAGAAATATGCAATGTTTGACCCACGATAAAAGACATATTTTAGAGCCTGTACTTATTCATTATGGAAACTTTATTTATCAAATGAGTGCTTTATATGATGTGATGTGGGCCAGTGGCCTTAAATACTGAATAAATTTACTTACTAATACCGGTGGCTAGGCATATGGGCAATTTTACGCACCACTGATGTACCGGTGGCTAGGGCTCAAACGGTTAATGACCTTGTAGTGTTGTGAGGGATGTTAAAACCATACAAATATCAGTTACCATCTTGCTTTCTGCTCATGATGAATATTCTATCTATTCATTGCGTTCACAGACACCTCAAACATACAAAGACAGTGACTTCAAACAGTACTGGATGCCGGACAGCAGTTGTAAAGAGTGCTATGACTGTGGTGATAAGTTTACCACTTTCAGGCGCAGACATCATTGCCGAATCTGTGGCCAGATCTTCTGCAGCAAGTGCTGTAACCAAGAGTTGCCAGGGAAAATTATTGGTTACAAAGGTGGGTGTCTTTGTGGGTATGGTTACAGATTATTCATAGCTTAGCTAAGTGGTTTGTTGCTTATGCAGTCAGTACTCATTTGTTCTTCTTCCCTGTTTGTATATATATAAAGACAATTTCTAATGCGTTTCTTTTTAGCTCCCAAAGTCACCTGTGTGTTGAGTTGGCCTTTTTTTTCATAAATATTCATCTTTACTCAGATATATATGGGATCATTGGCTATAAATCTAAAACTGCTGGTTAAGATTAGAGTCTGATATAATCTCCAAAAATCTTCTTTTTAAAAAATCCCCTTTTATGTTTTACCCCTTTTTGGGTTTAGTTAATTCCAACATGTCCTGGGCTTTCTCAGGTGGCATACGAGTGTGCACGTACTGCTGCCGTGTGGTCCAGCGTTATGCACAGCAGTCAGCTTCGACGGGGGATGTCAGAGCTCTGGAAGACCTACGTGCCATGTCCCAGATTGACCATGAGTCGGGCAGCTTTGACTTTGGCAACCGCTCTGTGTCGCCGAGGCTGGTGGGTGGGCCAGAAGATCTTTCTCCACAGTACAGGTGAGGCTGTGCATCTGAAAGTAGAATGCACATAAAGAAAAAAACAACCTACCCATAGTTTTGCTCACTATATAGGGATTTGTTTTGCAACTATCATTATAATAAAATTACCTGATATAATATCAACTTTGAACAGTAGTATGCTATTGCTGGTTGAGTCTGGGGAGTGCTTGGTTTTTAAAATAGGTCAATATGCCTTGTTCAAGAACACTCCTTAGACCTGTGCTGTGAAAGTTTTTGGGTTTTTTTGTTGCTGATTTTGACATAAAGTAAAGCTAGATTAAAAGGCTTCAAACATGGGGAATACTCTTGGCAAAAAATAATATTTTATGCTATTTATTGTGTTCCTTTTTTAGTAAGTGTCTGCTGTCAACTTAGATGAGGATTTTTGTCGTAATTCTGTTTGTGTGTCCAAAACTTTGTCCCAGTTTTTATTTTTTGTGCAAAATGGTTGGCTAGTGCAAAGTAGTAAGAATTAGGTTTTTCATTCTAAATGTCATTGACAATTGAACATTATAGTGGGATAGAGAGAGGATGGATATTTGAATTTATAAAGCTTATATTAAAGATTTGGTAGTTATGTGTTATCAATCATTTTTTTAAACTTTGAAAATGTTGGAACAGAGTTTCCACACAGTATTATGCCCTTGAGACTGCGTCAGTGTAGAGGAAACAAAGTAAGATAAAGGACATGTCTCATGGTCTGTTCCTTTCAGAGGAGAACAAGTGCCTGACCTTCCGGGTCTGAAGGCTCCTGACCTCACAACGCCCTTTGACCTGACCCCACTATCGGAGTTCTCCAGTCAGGAAAGTTTACTGTTGGAGAGCAAAGTGCTGATTCAAGTGAGTTCTTTTCTAATATGCTCGCACTTTTCTATGATTCACTCCATGGTTCAAAGTGCATTTGATGTATCAAGTTGCATTTAGCTGGAGTCAGTTGCAAAATAGTCAGCACTGAGATCTAAAGAACTTTTGCAGTGACAAGTAAGAGAACATGAAGTTTCCTATTATCTTTAGACATACGATTACTTTAGTAGCATATGAATTATGCTAAAGATAGCTCTAAATTTCCTAGTAGTAAGTGAAACATAAGACAGACTACTTCGGATTGTAGGCTTTCGGGGGCTCCAGTGGCTAAGTGAGTAGTGAGTTTTGACTCAAGAAATGTCAAGCAAGTGTCGGTGACACGGGGATCGGATGGGTGGTCACTGGAGTGTGTCCTTGAGCAAGACACGACAACCCTAGCTCAAATTACAGGGCGCTGCACAGTGGCGACCGACAGTGGCATTGTTAGTAAACTGTTCTGTATTTGTGTAATAGTGTGTATTTATGTATGTATTTATGCATGTATGTATTTACGTATGTACGCATTTATAATTATATGTATCTATGTATGTATGTTTGCCATTGTAAAACAAAGTGCCCTTCTGGGACAAATAAAAGTGTAATTTATTTATTTATTTATTTATTTATTTATTATTATTATTTATTTTGTCTCCATTAAGATAAGTTTTCCTTAAGTACCCTCTTTGTGACATGTCACTGGCATTCAAGCTTATCTTCCTTTTTTCTTTGTTTTAAAGACTGAAAGCATTTATACCAAAAGAAAGGCTGATTAATTTTTACAGATCTTTTTATGAATCACAAACAGCTGTTATATGAACCTATAGGTGCCTAGACAGGGGAAGATATGGCTTGTAGTATCATCGTGAAGTCTGAGAGGCACATATCGTGGCCTTAGAGTGACCGGGTTTTAACTCCACTTTTTGCGAGAACTGAGTTACACACTACACATTACTGATGCTGATGCCCTGCACCCTATGTCAAAGATTTGAGACAATTGGACTTGTCTTTTTTTTAACTTTAACTAACCACTTGTAAAAACATTTTAACTCTAAGAGCGAGAATCTGTGAATATCATTTTCTCAAAATTGTTTGCCATGGAGTTTGAATCCTGTCATTTTAAGGATTCGATTTGAATTAGAGTTTAGAAGAACCAATGGAGGGATAGTAGTGTTGTATGGTCTTTCGATTGCCAAATAATTCCCTTCTTTATTTCTATTGTATTTTTTTTTAACCTGAGTGTTCTAATTTTACCATAATTGTTATTTGCTCACCTGCAGGACTCGGTGCAGCTGAGAGAGTTGTGGCGACAGATTTGTGACACAGAGCTTGGGGTTGAAACCCAAACCCTCCGCATCAGACTCCGCACTCACCAGAACTGCATTGTTGGGAAGGAGCTTGTGGACTGGCTGCTGAAGAATGATCGGGCTGCTACGAGGTATGTTTATGTTTTGTTTTCCTTTGTCAGTCAGCATGAAATGTTCAGATATGTGGCTGAAGGGCCAACAATTGGGAATTTCATTGCTACCGCATGTGTCTACTCAGCATTCCTCCACTTGTGCTCAAAACTTACTTTGGAACATTCGAGAATGGGATAGAGAGATTCCGAAAAAGGCTTTTTAAAAAAAAACTCTCTTCTTTCTTTCCGTCTAATTTGTCTTTCCCCTCATGTCAGTTTCTTAATCTCTATTGTGTCTATGTTCTTCCCATGGAAACAATTTGGCTTTTTATGATGTATCTGCTTTGTACACAGATGTCTTGATACACATGGTAATAAGTGTGTTGAGGTACTGTGTAGCTCCTCAGTGACTATCGAAGGAAAATAATAAAACAATCAGAAGCCCCATAGGTTAACAAAAATAAATGAAAAAACTCAAGGGTAAACAGTCAAAATCACCTGTACAAACACACATGAACACACACAAATGCACACACACACAAACACACACAAACAAACACACATACACTGACTTGCACACACAAACATACACACACAAACACCCACACATACACACACACAAGCACACACACACACACACACGCACTTTGCACTAGCCCACTTTTCTCATTGCAAACACACACACAAGCACATACTCACACACACACACACTCACTCACTCAACACTTTCCCACTTTTCTCGTTTAGAAAAGAGAGATGTTTCGTAAATCTCTTTTTCTGTCCTCCAGTATCGGATTAGAAATTTTTTTGTGTGTTTGTTATTCAAAGGTCCATCTGT
This sequence comes from Aplysia californica, assembly GCF_000002075.1. Taxonomy (NCBI): domain Eukaryota; kingdom Metazoa; phylum Mollusca; class Gastropoda; order Aplysiida; family Aplysiidae; genus Aplysia; species Aplysia californica. The sequence goes on from NW_004797795.1 coordinate 400,315, forward strand.
GCATGGCACACGAGCGCACTGATTTTTCTCTGATTTCTTCCCCCATTCCCCACCACCACAACCACAACCACCTTGGTTTCTTTCATATTTCACCTCTCTTATTTATCGCTTTTATTCTCTATTTATTCAGGCCTGTTTGTGGTGCATATTTTTAACTGAAGATTTGGCATGAGTCACAAGTGTGGTCACTTCTTTGACTTCACTGTTTCTCTCCTTCCAAGGATGGGCATTCACCAAGTCTTTGTTGAATCTAACAGTTCTTTGAAATTTTGTGCAAACAGTCTCAAATGTGCATGCTAGAAGAACCCCTAGGGTTCTGTCTTTGACACACACACACACAAAATGAGAATACTTTTTCAAATTGTTCTTTTTCTCATCAGTTTTGTATGTGTTTGTGACTTTGTGTATGGGGGGGGGGGGCGAGATGGGAGGTTGTTATTACAAGGCTTTGACCTGTAGATGTGTTGAGTTGTTTTTCACTTTTCTATTTAGATTACTTTTTTTTTCTTCACATTCTGTGACTGTTACCCTTATTTGGATACCTATTTGGATTCGTCTTTTCTCGGCTGCTATCTGGATATTTCAAGTTTAGTCAGCTTGCTCTAACGATCACCCGTCCAACACAATCCACTGGGCGAACGACCTACTCCTCCCCCCTCCTCACAAATTTCCAATGATATTATAATTAGACTGTCTAAGAGGACCATCTTTCTAAGATGACCCCTTTTCTCCAAAACTATGACTGTTTGTCTCAATTCTATATTTCTTACTGATGATCTGAGTGTTGAATCACCATCTGTAAGTTTCTGTCAAATTTCTGTATTATCTAACAGATGTTGTGCCTCTGCCATCCTAATTCAAAATCTGTGGATGTTTTAATATCCTGTATGTGGTGCTGTCCTGCTTCTATCGACATTTCCTGCCCCTTCTTTCATTTCAAGCCTCTACCATTCTTATTCCCTTTCCTTCTTTTCTTTGTATGTTTCTCTCTAGTAACTTTTCTGATCTTCAACCCTTAAACGAATAAATTGTGCAGCAAATTCTGTAAAACTTTTTATTAAATTAAACTGATTTCTTGCCCTCTGAAGAAAAGATGAAATTCTCATTCTGTGGCTATGTGTTCGATGAGATTGCACAGTTCAAGGTGAAGTGGCCGTAAAGGAAATGTCACCACCAACTATTCCCTTTGCGCGACGTAATGTGGTACCAAGAATACTTACTGAAGAAGTGTTATTCGTATTATTGACAGCCTCTGCAAGATGCTTTCTCATAGTATCATAAAGCATTTGAAAAATCTTTTCTCTCACTGCAGACTTCCAGCTTGACAGGATAGATTAATGTACAGTGTGTTCTGCAATTACTGGAACTGAATTTCATTCAACTTATTCTTTTATCTGGCATTGTGCCACTGTAGTCTGAGTATAAGTTTGTGTCTTTATCTTCATGTTTCTTTATCCATGCAGGGACCAAGCCATGGCTATTGGCCAAGCTCTCATTTATGCTGGGTACCTGGAGAGTGTTGGCAACCAGATCCCAGTTTTCCGAGATGATTTTACCCTCTACAGACCAGGAGAGGTAGGCGCCATAGCTCCACTGTTGTGCTGTCTCTCTAGTTCTTATTAGGGAAATGTATTAAATAATAAAACAGATTTTATCAACTGTTTTCAGCCGTCCTGCAATGTAATGATGAGATATAGGACTCAATGATATTGTTTTATTTTTAGAGGTCTCGGCACACATTTGTTTTATGCTGATAAAACCTTGACAGTTTTATTTCTAGAGGTCTTGGCACACATTTGTCTTATGCTGATAAAACCTTGACAGTTTTATTTTTAGAGGTCTCAGCACACATTTGTTTTATGCTGATAAAACCTTTTTACCTTATTAATACGTCACTAATTGTTTTTTCTTTGTGTTTCTTTGTAATGCCTATTGCATACCTGTTCACCCCTTGAGTGTTTTCATGAGTCTTCTTTTCTTGTTGAGTTATTAATTTTTCTCTTTTTCTTTGTTTGTCTACTTTTTTATTTTATCTATTATTTCATGTGCACGTTTCTTTCTACAGACAAAAATATAATGCATAATCTTTTCAGCACATCGGGAGTTGGAAAAATATGGGACTATTCAATGTATTGGTCTTTATTGTTTCTGTTCACTCAAAAGTTGGACTGTCAATTTTTCATCACTGTTCACACATTATCTGAGAGGTGCTTGTTTGCAGAGAGTATCTGCTGTTTGCTAATGATTAGATAGCAGGTGTTAGAAAAAGTTAAAGCAGATGTGAAAAGGAAGTTATTTTGATAGCATCTCACAAGTACTGATAACTGCCTGGTACTTCAAGGTCAAGTGCCATGACAGTGACTGATAATATTTTTAACCTTTTGAGAAGTTGAAAAGAGATTTAGGATGACCTTGATGCAGTATACTATGTCTTTGCTAGCACTCACAATTACTTATTTAATTAAGATTTTTTTTGTGGTATTAATTTTTTTTGCTGGGGACCTTGGTAGGCAGTCTGCGGTGGTCCTCGGTATCAACTTCTTTTTAGTGTTTTTCTTTTCCTCATCTGCTCCTTTTAAAATGTGTCTGCCTCACCTTGAAAGTTTCATGCAAAAATGTGAAAACATTGTATGCTTTTATAGTTTAATACTGTTTGAGAGTGCTGTTTAAAGTGGACCCAACAGCCCCCCCCCCCCCCCCCCCTCTCTCTCTCTTTCCCTCTCTCTCTCCCCCCCACCCCCTGCTTTTCTTGGGCTTTTCTGCTCAGAGCTTAGTTGATGCGTTCTTATATTCCCCTCATTTAATTGTTGTATAGAAAACAACAAGGGATCTTTCATGTGAGCAGTGTTCACATGTGACCTCTGAGATTTTTCAAGTGCTCCGTCTTACCTACCTTATGAAAGAGAAAAATTAAACAAAGAGGGGGAAGGGTGGAATTTTCTTCATATTTACATAAATATTCTCTTTCTGTTTCTTTCTTTGTGAAAAAGACGTCCATGACCTTCGAGTTCCTGGGAGACTCGGAGGTGGCGCCGATGGTCAAGACTGATCAGGAAACCAAGGAGCCAAAGTGGTTCTTGGAGATCACAAAGGCCAGTGAGGATGACAATGATGGTGGGTGAAGTGTGGAGGACTCTTGTTGACTGTCTTAGGTCAATTGTCAATTTTTTTTAAAAACATACAGTGGAAAATGTCTAAAGATGGACAGCCATTGTGGAGGAGAATATTGTCCATCTAGGTGACCATCTTGCAGATAAGATAAGATACATCTTTATTGTCCAGATCCTGGCGCATAACGTAAAAAATATGTAAGGGAGGAAATGTGAAGTGGCTGTTTGTACAGGTGATTATTTTATTCAGGTGGTCGTTAGACTTAAAGGAGGTTCAACTGTATTTGTAGTTTCTTTATTCTATGCCTTGATGCCCCCCCCCCCCTCCAAAAATGGCATAGGTCTATAACCCCTATCAACACTATTCGGTTATTCAAAAGGTGGGTGCCTAGATGCATCTGCTAATGTTGATCCACTGCACATGTTCTGTATTTACCAGTTTTAATGTAGGTCACACATTGTCACACATGCTGTCCTTTACTTGCCTTCCTCTGGGCTTACTCTGTCTTCAGTTTTCTTAAAGTCTTACTTATCTGACTCTTTATCTTTTCAACATTGGAGTTCTGTTATCGCCATAACTACACAAAATTCTGTCGCTGAGACCACTGACTTCTAGTCTGGCTCAAGGAAAGGCCTCTCGTTAGGATATATTTTGCTACTTGTTTAAACTCTTAAACCCTTTGAACCCTGGGCTCCTAGGCTTTAAATGGGCTGTACCTCAGGGCCCTGAGTTATTTAATTAATTTTTAAAATTTAGGTGTACTTTTCTATGTCTGATTTATGTGTTGCTCTGACTTATTTCTCTAATTTTTTTGGCTGTAATATCTCTGTACTGGTGGTTATTGATGCTACTCTTTTAAATTTGAGGTCTATTTCTGCAAGCACACTTTGTATTTCGGTGGGTTTTTCATAGCAATATTACGATAACCCAGTGTATTTGCAGCGTTGAGGCCATACTGATCTTATAGTACGGAGGGTTCAAGGGGTTAAAATCAAAGAACTTTGTTTCGTTACCACAAGTGTTTCTGTTTGCCAGACTCTGTGACACAACTGCAACGTTCAGTGGCTGCTGAATCTGAAACACAGCAAAGCAACTCTTCTGAATCAGAGAGCAGGACTGTCTTCTATCTGAGTGAGACTTCCCGAAGTGGCAGTTTCTCGGAGATGCCAAAAAGTAAGAGAGAGAAAGATGTGTGTTGTGTTCTCTTTTTGGGTTTGTTTGCAATTCAATTGTTTATGTGCCTGTAATCTAGTTACAGACTCTCATGAAGATGCATTTTAGAAAGGATGTAAGATTGTTTGTTTACTTTAACATTTACCTTCAACTGTTTGTTGATGTCTTGTCTGTATGTCCATTTATTTGTGTGGTAAGACTTGAGTACAGGGGTGAAGTTGGGATTTTTTTGTTAATATGTATGTGTGTGTGTCTGAATTTGTGTGTGTTATATGATTATGTCATAGGCATCTTTTGTGCTTATTATACATACAACTGTGAAGATTATCTTACATTGATGGTATAAGAATTACCTACCTCACTAATCAACTTTCAGAGACTGACCTGTGTAACTTTATCCACAGAGCGTGGTTGGACGATGTCTGGTAGCTTATACTTCTTTAAAAATCTTTTTTTTAAATTTGACTTTTTATTGTGAAACATTTTATTTATTGTGCTGAATAACAATTTATATGTGCAACCAGTTCGAGTAAACAAGCCAACAGGCTTTTAAAAATAGTTTATTTTTAGAAATTGCTTTCCTTTTAAGAAAAAAAAAGGCATAGAAATAATGGATAATCACAGTCCCAACAGGTTAAATTCATACTGATATTATTGTTCCTTAAGGACAAGTTATGCAGATGTTTAAGAACATAAATGGCTGAATTAGCCAGAGCTGTTATCAATTACAGTCGATAATTTAATCTGAAAATGGCCATTTCCAGGTGATGTCTTCTTTGAATTAATTAGTCAATGCCGAGGTTGTACTAGTAATTTATTTTGTGTCAAGATTTTGCTTATCCACAATGTCAAGGTTATAAGAGGCTACATTATCAGTGTCATTCAAATGGTAATACACACGATGTTTTGATTGTACTAAGAGTAAATGAAATACACATACAGTGCTAATGTTGTACTAAAAGTTCATACGTAAAATGTCAAGGTTGTACGGTACTGATAGAAAATGTAGGTCTATATACAATGTTAAAGTTGTACTAAAAGAAAGTGCATACAATTTCAAGATTGTACTAATAGTGAATATTATGCTACGGTTGAACTAACACAGTGTCCATATTATGCTAATACACATACCAGCTGACCAGAAAAAAAAGTTTGTTCAAAGAAATTTGTAATTATTAACTTTTTTGTTTATGACTCCATTGACATCAAAACTGACCGAAAGCTAGAATATTCATCCGGATTATGTTTTCCAAAATATCAATTACTGTTGTACAGCAGAAAGATGATAAAGCTGTTCACCCCCTGTAAACCTGCTTTTTCAGTTTAGATGTATCAGCAAACAAAATCTCCCACATTGCCCTGTGCTTTATTCGCTCGCGAACACGAAATAGATATCTGTAACAAACATATTTTTCCAAGAGAAAAATCCATTCTGTAATCGCGTATACTTTATGTTATTTGTCAGCTTTATCTGTCTGTTCTTCTGTCTTGCTGTTTCCTCAGCGCTAAATAATCATCACTGATAATGCATTAGAATGTCATTGATTTGTTTATAGTAGTCCCCTTGATGTGGGTCACAATGAGTAATGTCTATCTCGCCAGGTAACTACAAATAACTTTAAGACCTCCTTTGTTAAGTCTCTTTCCTTCATATATATGTACATACCCAGCGCTGTTGTTAGCTTTTCTCACAATTGCTCTTGAGGAAGCCTTCGAGACGAAATAATGAGCCATTTTAAGAAGCAAAAAAAGTATGCTTTTAACATCGTTCATTTATTTTCTCTGACTGAAAATCAATCAAGACCCTTCCTACCAACTCTGTGTTTTCAACGCTTGATAATGCAGTGCATCTACATTTCCTCTTTACTCAAACTACTCAAATATCTTTTTGCACAGCTGTAACCTTGATGTCTCGGGACATGGTGGAGGAACCTCTTCCCCGCCAGGATTCCTCCGTGCATGGTCTTGGGGAGGATTTCTTAAAAGGTTTGTCCCCAGTCGTTTACCACAGTGTGATGTATGACTTCCAATATTATATTATTTCAATTACGTAACTGTAATATGGGGTGCCCACTACGGCTGGATCGGGCCGATCGCCCAATTCGATCGTCTGAAACTGAAAATTGTTTTTTGAGGTGATCAAGTCGGGCGATCAGGCCGATCAGGCCGATCGGCCGATCCCTTCCCTAGTGGGCACTCCGTATTAGGCTCTTGGCCATGCAAGCAGAAGACTGGGGTTTTTTTGGTTGGGGGCTAATGGTATGTCCTGCTTCTTTTTTTTCCTCTGTTGTTTTTTGTCTGTGTGTCTGCCTTTCTTGTATTTTTTCACCATATAAACCGTTATTGTGTCAATACACTTCTCTGCACTGGAGCAAAGAGAATGCAGTGGACAAGACTTTGATTCACACCTTGTTATCTTGATGAAATTGAGTTGAATAATAATAATAATAATAATAGATAGCATTTGTATAGCGCATATCCCCGCTCAACAGCAGGCTGTATGCGCTTTACACTAT
>NW_004797795.1:409133-466633 GCF_000002075.1 Aplysia californica
AGAAAGAATTTTACAGCACTTACAAGTCAAATAATTAGTATAAATGCTAAGGATTAGAGATGTTACAAGTGTTTTAGAAAGAATTTTACAGCACTTACAAGTCAAATAATTAGTATAAATGCTAAGGATTAGAGATGTTACAAGTGTTTTAGAAAGAATTTTACAGCACTTACAAGTCAAATAATTAGTATAAATGCCTAGGATTAGAGGTGTTACCAGTGCCGGAAAACTCCTTGCTAAGCTGAAACTAAACATAGGGTAAGAAAATGTGGGTGGTTGGTAGGTGCTGGCAGTAACACCAGTGATTAGAAATGTTACTAGAGAGTGACATACAAAGGTATTAAGGATGATAGATGTTTGATAGGAAAGAACGTGCAAACCACACCAGAGCACCTGTCAACCACCCACACTTACTCTTATAGATGGCCAGTGATGCGGTGGTGCCACTTATAGGTCCTACATCTTTTCTTTCCTAGTTGTTTCTGTCTGTCTATTATCACCCTTTCCCCTGCTCTAAATGGCCATTATCGATGTGCTTCCCCCTTACTCAAAGTCTTCTTCGTATATATATATAGGTTTGTTTTGTACACAGAGTATTGGGTCTTGTCTGTCTGTCTGTCTGTTTGTATGCCTTTCTCTTTTTATTGCTGTCTATCCAAAAAGTAATCTCTCTCTCTCTCTCTCTGTCTCTCTCTCTCTCTCTCTCTCTCTCTCTCTCTCTCTCTCTCTATTTAGGTATCTCTAGTGTATATTTGAGCACAGATTGTCGTGTGTTTTGTACCGCCATAAGAGATCAAACAGCTTTTCACTGCCACAAAAAAGTTTTGTGAATGTTCTAAAGCCTCCGAACCAGTGGATCGAGTGTGCCGTTGGTTGTGCCTTTGTTGGGTTTTTTCGTTTATTGCTATCTATTGTTTCTGTCTTGTCACTCTTAATTTTACTAATCTAAGGAATGTTTATTGTGTCAATGCATGTCTTTTTTACTGAAACTGAAAGCCTGAGAAAATGGCTAAATGTTTTTCTTTCTAAAGGTCTCTCGTGTTTCTTCTTGTTCCTCAGGTGAGTCATTTTGTGCGGCCAGACATCCGGTTGGAAGGTGATGACATGGATATTAGGCACTATGTCCACATCAAGAAGGTGGGTACCCTTGCTCCTTTCTTCAGTCATCAATGTGTGAAGCTTTAGCTGTACAAAGATGTACATGATTTCAAAAGGATCAGATTGTTCCTGATTAATGTGGAGAACACATGGGTTCATTTTCTGAACGATAAGAAATGTTGCAATGCAGGTGTTGCCATTTGCTGTGGAATTGGATGCAAATCATAATTAATTGCTTTTGTGGAATTTGACTTGACCTTATTGTTATTTTACTGATATAGATTTCAGTAGTTTATTATCTTTAGTGTTTGTTTTCAAATTTCATGGATAAAACCAGGGTGAAATTAAGAGACCTGATCAAAACTATTTTTTTTCTTTGACGTTTATGGTTTTCTTTAAACGTGAGTACTACTTCCATGTAGAAATATTTATGACTTTGATGTGCAAAAAGTATGTCCTTGCTATGTCCCAAGGTGCCTGGAGGCCATAAAAGTGACACATCAATGTTCCACGGCGTGATCTTCACCAAGAACATTGCCCACAAGAAAATGAAAACCAAAATTGTGAACCCGCTCATCCTTCTCCTCCGTGGCACCATTGAGTTTCAGAGAGTGGAAAATAAATTCTCTTCTTTAGAGCCTCAAATCCTGCAGGTGAGGAAAGAGATTGGTTGCCACTTGTAACTCTGTAGATGCAAAGTCTTTTTATTTTGGTATGTGGATGTACAAGTTTATACGAGTCACTTGAGTTTTCTCCTTTTCTAAAATGTAAAAATGTGCCTTTATAAACTTCAATTAATTTGTCACACAATTGCATCCTCTGAGATAATGATTGTTTAGGAGCGCACACACCCCCTCCCCCCCCCCCCCCCCCCCCCCCCACCATCCTAAAATGAGGGTGTTTTCGTTTTTACACTTGAAAAGCAAGGGTCCAACATGAGTAAAATTTTCTGGAATTTAATGATTCAGTGATGGTGTCTTGTGTACATCTATAGATCTTTTGTTTTCAAGAACTTTTTTGAAAACTACATTTCATGTAATTGTGTCTTGTATTGAAGTGTGGGCGCACTCCACTTTCTCACTATTTCTGCTTTGTACAGAGCTTAGAGCCTTCTAGGGATTAGGTGCAATATAAATTCTCATTATTGTTATATTTATTACTTCTGCCTTGGGTGCCACTTGTGAGTCTCGCTTTTTTCCCCTCAGTTGTTTCTTACCCTGCATTTTGCTTTCTCCTTGCCTTGAAAGCTGTTATTATATTTAATGTGACTTCTCTTTTCAGGAGCGAGAGTTCATGAAGAACTGTGTGATGAAGATGATCGCTTACCGGCCCAACGTGGTTGTGGTGGAGAAGTCCGTGTCTCGGCTAGCCCAGGAGTTCTTGCTGGAGGCTGGCATCACACTTCTCTACAACGTGAAGCTGGTCAGTCTGGAGCTTTTACTTGAATGACTGAGTTTTGTTTTAGTAAGAGTTTTACGGCACTTGCAACACAAATGGGTCATACAAGTGTAGAAGATCAGAAGTGTTATTAGAGAGTTACAAAAAAAAAGGAGGAGACATGAGGACGATAGTTGATTGTTAGGAAAGAAGGAGCAAACCACTTCTGAGCATCCTCTAACTACCAACTGAAAGACTGAGTTACTGCCATGAGGGAGTGCCATAGGGTGTATTCTTAAATTTTTCTTATTTATTACATTTCTGTTGTTTCTCTACTGGCATCTGTGGTGTAATGGTTGGGCTCTTAAGAGAAGATCTTTGTTGGGTTTTTGCTGAGGGAAGTAGTTTATTTCAATGGGCCTCTCCTTCTGGGATACTGTATCCCACTTGGTCTGGACTGGCCCTGATACAAAGAGTTGAAGAAGCCAGCTTTGTAGATGATCTGAATAGTGTCAATGAATGCATTACATTTACAGTAATGTAGACAAAAAAATCTATGTATAGACATCTCATATTTTGCTTTGTTTATTTACGTGTGAAAATGTTTCACATAAAAGACTGATTTCTCTTTCACTTTATTATGTTCACTTGAATCTGTCAAAATGTATGGAGTATTAAATGTGTAATATATTGATGAGAGAACGAATCATACATTTGGATGAAAACTGAATTTTTAAATGATTATGCCAGCTCATACTACCCTTCTATTTAACTATAATTTCGACTGGTTTTCTACTTGTAAAATTTCTGTGTGTGCCAATCTAAGAACTATTCGGGTGTCTCTGAATGTTTTGTGTTATAGACCCAAGGGTCATTTTCTTTGCTGTTTTGATGAGCTGTGTATGGTTCTAATGAAAAAAATGTCTTTCTCCTTGTGGCAGAGTGTGATGGAGCGCCTTGCCCGGTTCACCCAGGCTCATATTGTGCCATCCATTGATGGGTTGGTCAGTAAACCAAACATGGGATTCTGCCACGACTTCCGAGTCCATACTTACACCATGCCCAACAGTATGTATTGGGTTTTTGAAAAATTCTGTTTCTTTTGGTTGGGGGGGGGGGGGGTGGAGTGAGGGGGTTTTGTCCATTATTTATGTTCCTTAGCTCATTCGGGACGCATCAGACGTTCCGATAGCGTCAAGCTCCGCTGGAGATGCATCGGACGTATACGTCTGACAGCATTTCTCTACCGTTGTATCCGCGCAAATGAAGGTATTCCAGGGAACAAACTTTTGGTTGACATAGCTAAGCCATATTTTATTCTGTATTTCTTTAGTTTTGACCGTATAGCTTCGTTTTTTGTAATTTTCTGTGGCGATTTATGAAGGCAGTCGGGGCGACAAAGAACACGTATCTTTGAGGAGTACCATACAAAGAATGACTATTCACAATGACTGAAACTATTTCTTCACGCTATTTGGACTGTAGATAGTGTTGTGATGTGGTTTTAGCTGCGTTATAGTTGTATTGTAACTTTATCTTGTTTGTTTCTGCATTTCTTCACTGTCAACTTAGAGGAAATAATATTTTTTTTATGTCTCATACACCACTTTTGTAGGGGTCCTGGCAGTTTAGGAATTATATCCAGGCAAATTGGGTTAGATCTAAGACAAAAACCAAACGTTGAATGTGTAGATAGTGAAAACAGACTTTAAAATATCAAAAAGGGGAAAAAATGGCAGACTTTCAAAGTTGACCCAAAATTATGCGTCTCCCGGTGCAAATCCGGTCCAAAACCTGCGTCCCGAATGAGTTAATAAGGTATGTTGGTTTTTGTTTGAACCATTTTATTTGATGTGATTCTGTTGTTTTGTATTTCATACCATGAGGGTTTTAAGGTGAAAGTGAGCACAAAATCAACAATTTTATTGTGATTTGAAATAATATTTTCACATGAGATGGCAACAATCTATACACCTTCTTTTCTGTCAAGTTACCTTAAAAACTGATGCATTTTTTTCTCAACGATCTATGAGAGAATAGATGCATTGGTGAGAGAGTGAATGAATAAGAAAGTGAGTGATTGAGTGAGAAAAATAAAGGAAATCGTGAGAAAAAAATATTTGTAAAAGAATGCTTGGAAACTACTGGTGATAAACAGCTACCCTTCTCATTCTTGGATCCAGTGAAGGGGTCACCACTTTGACTTTGTTGCTCTCCTCATTCTCGCTATTTCTGCATTGTTCAGCACCGAGAGCCTTCTGGGAATCAAGCGCTGTATAAATTCCCATTATTGTCATTATTATTTCTTCCGAGAGCACCACATGTAGGTCTTGCTTCTTCTTTTCCCTCAGTTGTTTCTGACCATACATCTTGCTTTGTCCTTGCACTGAAAATGGTTATTATGTTAATGTGAATGCTCTTTTCACCGTTGAAATGTCATATTTTTTTTTTTTTTAAAATTTACTCTGACTCTTTTAAAACAACCAGAGGCTCTTGCTGATTGCTCAGTTTTCAATTTCCATTCATGTTTGTTTTCTTTCAGAAGAGACAAAGACGTTAGCTATCTTTGATGGTTGTGCCACTCATCTCGGTTGTACCATTGTGCTGAGAGGAGGGACCCTCAATGAATTGAGAAGGGTATGCATTCGGTGCCGTGGAACATAATTATCTCTTTAATACATCCGCTTGGCCACTTTGATTGTGGAGGTTTAGATTTGTCGTCGAAGTGTCTGTGGTCCTTATTGCATTTGAGATGTTTCAAGGTCCCAAAGACCAAAGACTGTAATATTTCTTTCCCCTTTTCCTGTGTAAATTTTTTATAAGTTGAACGAATGGACTAGAATTGTAGTCTTTTAGACGTTCATTGTGATGCTGAATTTGTATTCCTTCTGCGTGTAATCACTTTGGAGAAATCATCGTCTTAAAAGGAGATAGTTTTTATATTTTAAGCACTCTTCTTTGATTTTTTTTCCCCTTTGCTTTCCTTTGTCTAGTTTTCTTTAGTATCTCTCTTTTTTCCAGGAGCCATTTTATCAGTTGTAATGAATGTACCTTCCGCCTTTGAAATATGTGTGCTTAGGTGTTAGAAGAGGCATTAAAGCCACACATTATTATACAGACTTACAAACAAGGATTTACCCTCTTTGCTTGGGCATTTGTTTATTTAACGTCTTACCTCCGGCAAGCTGCTCCTAGCGACTTGCGGTCTGAACCGCTGTGCTGGCATGCACTCCTCGGGCACATTCTTTCACTATGCCTTCAACGTCAAATCACGTTTTGGCAGTTGCCTTATTAACACATTACACCCTAAGGGCCTGGACAGGAAGTCCATTATTAGATCCTAAGCGAGGGGAAGGAACCCACCTCCCGTGAATACAAGCCTTTAAAAAAACACATTTTAAAAACGAAGTGACTGTTCCCAGTGACACTGAGGATAGGTACAGAAACTATTCCCAGTGACAACGGAACTCTTTTACATTAAAAAATCAGAAGTCTTTGCACTGTAAACGCTCTTCTCACTTCAGTTCAGTACTTTTGTTCTCTTTTCTTACTTAGGGCCTAGACTTGACCGTAGAATAGATCAAGATCTAGATCTAGAGAAGAAAGAAGAATCAGGAAAGATTTCTACCTGTCCTGTACGGTGGTCTCCAAAATCTGTATGCAGATCTAGATCTACATGTACATAAATTTCGACTTAAGCAAGCATCGAATGATCATTCCTTTTTCTTTTAAAAAAAATTCTGCCACTCACTCTAGAATCTACTTTAGTTTAGTTAGATCTAGATCTAGAACTAGTATCTAGAATCTAAATCTACATTAGATATTATCTAGTATTTAGTAACCCATCTCCATCATGCCCATGTAGATGAGTATGGGAACAATAGATCTAATGGGCCTGTCTGTTCTCAGTGTCACTGGGAATAGTTTCTGGACCTTTTCCCAGTGACACTGGGAACAATTCTGCCCTAGACCCTATTGCCAGTGGTTTCTGGGCCTGGGAATAGTGCTTTCCTTTTAAAAATACTAAACAAATTCCAGAAATCCTGAAAAAATAAAAGTTAAAACGAACAATAAATGTAGTTTCAGAAAAATTAAACTTAATGTATGCGCAAACTGTTGGAAACGTTCTAACTTTAGTTCATTCGGGGTGTCCGACCCGTCACTCTCACTCTCAGCCTCGCGGTTGGATCCTAGATCTAAATTCTTGATTTTCTACGTCTGATCAATCTGAATCACCCCAAACTCTTGCAACAACGTTTTCATCAAATTCGGAGTCATCTGATTTGTCATATGCTTGTTTTTGTTCAAATCCATCGTTATTTCCTTTTTCGAACTCAATTGTGTTGCTTTTCAACACATCGAGACACCTAGTGTCGGTTACGCGATCGCTTTTCTATCGGCTCTAATACTAAAACTACTGGCCCGAAAAATTTCGTTTCCATACCAAACGAAAGAAGAAACTTTTTGCAATAACTATGTTAATCAAAATCTCGGCGCCAGAGTCCCGTCAAGGCGAGACTTCGTTTCTAAAGACGCTCGCTAGGTCGGCGCGGGCGGTTCCGGGCGAGTCAGGGTGGAGCGCGTAAGGGAATTCCTGGGCGGTCCCGGACGAGTTAGGGTGTAATATTTGTTATGGTCTCTTTTACTGGGAGTTCATCCCTAAGATGAAGAACTATCAAAATAGGTTTACTTGATTTCTTATTTAATGATCAAGTTAGTGTCGTATTTGTCGCATTGAGATTTTGTACCTAAAGAGGGCCCCGGCATAGTGGGCATATCCCCCTTGGAGATGGAGAGTTAAGAATCAAACTTTTCTATCTTGATAATATATTCCCAATATTAATATTTGGAGTACACATTGACTCCATAATTGGCCCATTTATGTAGATTACACCTTCAACACAGTGTGAATTTCTGACATGTTGGAGGGGGCTCAACGTTATTGAAATCAGGTACTAGCCAGCTTAAAGTTGGACGTGTACCCTTCTGTCTTCCTCTTTGCACTCGCTTGCATGACGTGAAAATGCGTGTAGTCAAAGGAAAACAACCCACCAGCAGTCAAATGTACAAAACATTGGAAATTGTTCAATGGAAAATCCTATTTGGCATCACTCCCCCTTTGTTGAGCCTGATCCTGGCAGTATGTTGCATAAATAATCCAGTGGGGGAGGGAGGGAGGGAGGGGTATACTTTTGGGTCATATTTATTTTTAAATTGCTTGTAATATAAACAAGTATATATGTTCTTGACAGAAGTTTGTGCACTCTTAATGAAAACCCAAGACCCTTGGAAATAATCTCTTTTTTTGTGTGTGTGTTTGGGTGGTTTTTTTAGTGCATTTAACTCTGTCAAAGAAAAGAACAACATTTCTTTTATGGCATCATTGCACAGGTGAAACACATTCTCAAGTTCATGACTTACGCCTCATACAACTCCCTGCTGGAGCTATGCTTCTGCATGGACGAGTTTGCTTTGCCACAGCCAGGGGCTGATGAGATTGGACAACCGTTTGAGAGTCTGGAAAGTTCCCAGGAGCACTCTGGAGATCATTTTGGGGACAGGTGAGGAAGAAAACCCACACCATGTAGAAACATTTATCTTTGAATAAAGTGGTCTAATATTGATTATTATTCTATGCGTTTGCCCTGGCTGTGATTGCCTGACTCAGATAAGCAGAGAGACAATGTTGTGGTGGAAGCTTTTAATTTTTTTCTGTCAGCGCTTTTCATTTTGGTGTTACTTTTACTTTGATAATTTTTCGTGTTGGCTGCTTTGATCACCACTGGATATAGACAGCTTTTACTAATAATCACCAACATCTCGTCAACTATCTTTAACTGTTAACACTTCTTTATTAATATCTTTTGCTGTCAGCATTTCTCAAATTGCCAGCTTTTATTGTTACTACTTAACTTATCTGATGCTTTTACTGTTTATACTTTACATAATAATGATAATTATAATTGCTTTTATATAGCTCATATCCACGCTCTACAGCATGTGCAATGCATTTTACAACTGTTTTTACCCCAGCAGACCGTAGAACACTTACAAACCTTCCAAGCTTCACTAGATGTTTGCACTTCAAATGTGGGAGCTTTTACCATTTGTGTTTCTTACACCGCCCACTTTTAACTTTGTCTTGTCTCATGTCTGCTGTTTTTTCAAGAAATACCTGTCACTTTGGTAGCTGTTATAGTTGGCATGTCTTGTCTCATGTCTGCTGTTTTTTCAAGAAATACCTGTCACTTTGGTAGCTGTTATAGTTGGCATTTCATACTTTCAATACTTTTAGTTAGCATCTGCATTTCCTTAGCTTGAGAATCTTTGGAAACTGGAAATTTACGTTTTTCTGTGCCTTTCATCAATGTTTTTCAGTAATGTCTATACCGAAGTGTTTTCTTTAAGGGGAGGGGCTGGTTTGAAAATTGGTGGTTTTGGGTCAATTTATGGTGTCTAGTCTTTTTTATGTATTATAATACTTCATCCACTTATAAATCTAAAAATTTCTTACTCTTTGTGTTTACAATAAACATTTATCAGATTTTCTGTCCTTGAACTTTCATTTTGCCTATTATGTAACAAAGTCTTGTTTTTCTCAAAACTTCAATTTTTGATAGATTTTTCTCATCTACTTTTTTTTGTTTTCTATTTGATTCCAATGAAATTTTCAGGGCTTGTTATTCACACCATATCTATCTTTATACAAGTAGAAAAGCAAAACAATGCTTTCATAACTAAGTTTACATGGATGATTATGTAATCAGATTCAGAGGCATGAAGGGGTAGGTCATTTATCCATCTTCTATTTTTTTTCTATTCAATATATCCAAGATCCAAACTGTATAAAGTGTTGTATTGAGTCTATCAATGTATTTAATTGAAACAAATTTGGTTTGTAAATAAAAAATCCTTTTTATTTTATGAAAGTTCTTTATTTTCAATTTGGCCGCCGTTATCATGGTAACTGTAGACTTAAACAAACAAATTAAAGTTACATTTTGGAGATGTTTTCCTGTTATACCTCCTTGCTATAAGGCTTTATCTGAAAAGTCATAGTTACAGAGATAGGTTTATAAACCAGCCCCCTCCCTAAATAGAATTAAAAGGTGTTGAGCCGAAAAACACAAACGTGATCAAATTTGCCAAATCAGGTGAAAAAGATGAGCACCTGATTTCGTCCTGATGCCTCACATATTTATATTCTGTTTACAGCTTGGATGAAGAACATTGTTATATGTGCTGTGTTCTTATTGTTCTTATGTTTTATTTATATTTAACTATTGTATATTATAAGTAGTTTTACTGTGACGTATGAACCACCAATGCATGTATGAATGTTCTTCATTTATTTGTCTCTCAAAGCAGTGCATCAGCTTCAAAGTTTGATTGGACACTCCGAGCGTAAAATATTACTTTATTCTTTATCATTTCTCTCTTCTTTTTTCCTAACCCCTTTTTTTCCCTGTATTATATTAATATAGATCCATGTGTCGTGAGGCAGTGGAATCAGGCGCTTGTCAATTTTAGGGCATATGAAGTTATTGATATCATATTAAAGCCGTTTCATTACTTTGCATCTGATGAAAAAAAAAAATTCATCTATCTTAAATGGAAATTCAAATATTTGCGATTGAAAGAGATCGGGATTGCCTCATTCCAGAAGTAAAATTAGGGAAAAATGGCTTCCATGGTTTAAGAGTCGATTGAAACTGAAAGCTCACATTTTTTGTGTGCTTTTAATTAATGTTTTTCAGTAAAATCCACACGGAAATGTGTTTTCGAATAAACATTAAATGTGTTGAGCCAAAAAACAAAAAATCAATAAAAATTGCCAAACCATCAGAAAAATGTCCTTTTCTTTGATTTCATTATTTTGACGAACACCTGATTTCACAATGATGCCCCACAAAATATTTAGCATTGCTCTTTCTCCTCTACAATATTTTAAAGTGTATGGATTTCATTCTTGAAATAGATACACATTGCTTTGATGTCACTTACTAGAAGTGTCCGAACTAGTCTGGAGTAGTATTTTTTAATCTTTAAAAAGTTATTATCAAAATGTATTTATTTTCTTTTATATATGCCACACTCAGCAGTTATTGTTTTAAAAATTATTTTGAGCCTTTAAATAATACCTATAGTGCGATAAAAAATTAGTGGCGCGACTTATTGTCAAATATCGCCTCAACTATCTAACATAGGTTCTCCAATTTTTCCACAATGACTTGTATCAATTTGTCTTAACAGATCAACATTTTTGCAAACACCTGCTAGCTGTATTCTAGAAAATTCCTTAATAAATACTAATAAAAAAATCTAAGTGCGTGGTTTCTACAGATTTTAAAATGTTTACTGCTGGGGCAATATTGCTTTTAATAGCACATCCATCATGTTTTTGTTTTGAACACCATTAGTGCAAAAATGTGTTCACTATAAAAATAATTTCTTATAACAAGTTTTGCCAGTAAAAGTTGTCATTGATGAGCTGTGACGTATGCCATGTGCGTAATCAAAATGTGTGTGAGAACCAGGAAGTGCTGTGGACTATACCATTTTACGTGTAACAGGGGTTTCAAGTATTTTATATAAATTTATGAAGAAAAGAGTGTTTTACCTCCCTTTTTTGGTGCTCTCCTAAGAGACTGATAGCTTGATCCTAGACATCTTGGTGGAATATACCTTTGAATGAGCTTGCTTTAATACCAAGATCAAGGACAGTGATCTTGTGGGCAATTCTAGTTTCAATTTTTATCGTGTGTAAATCGAGTATTTAATAAAATCCACTTTTGAGATCTTGTGCTGCTGAATTTTGTTTTGTTTTAGTAAATGTTGTACGGAACTTGCTACACAATAAGGTCATATAAGTGCCGAAGATTAGAGGTGTTACAAGAGAGTAGCAAACACAAAAAAGAAGGGGAGATAAAGATGATAGGTGTTTGATAGGGTAGAAGAAGAAACCACACCAGAGCACCTGCCAACCACCCTCAATGGTGATGAATGTATAAAAAAGAGTTTATAATAAACCTTTGTGTTTTAGTATTCACTTGAAATATTGTTTTCAAAAAGATTTTGGTAAAAATACTTCCATTTTTATCCTAAGAACAATTTTCTAAATGTGTTTATTGTTTAAAACATTTTTTTTTCTTCATCTTACATATTGATTTGTGGGTGCTCTGGTGTGGTTTGCTTCTTCTTTCCTATCAAACATCTATAGTCCTTATCTCCTCTTCTTCTTTTTTATGTTTGCTACTCTCTTGTAACACCTCTAATCTTCTCGCGCTCATATGACCTTATGCAGTTGCGAGCACCGTAAAACCTCTACTAAAACTAAACATGTTGATTTCATCTTTCCCTTTCACATTCTCTTACTTTGATCTTTCTCAGTCAAGTGTTCTCCACATACCCTCCTGATTTCCCTGAGTTTTTAAAAATATTTTTCTGTCTCTATTTGTCAGTTGCCTAGACATTGTTATTTTGCCTTTGCGATTTATGCTGCTTTTGTTATTCTAATGAAATTACTATCCCCAATATCATCAAAGTAGTTGAGAAGTTGTGTTTATCATACAAACTACAGCAGTCTCCCTGTTCATTTGTTCAAATTGTGTCGGGTCAGTAGTGGTTAGGGATAGTTCGCCTTTGTTTGTTCCTCAGCTCTTGTTTTGTATCTTTTTACTTTCACTTAATGCCATTTTGACCCGCACAGGTTTGAGTTTCGATTGCTTCTTACTTGATATACAAGGAATGGGAAAGCTTTTTTTAAAAATCTTAGTTCCTGAATAGGCTGTTTTGAGGGGGTATCTTTTTAGTCAGGGTGACAAATAAAAGTGCAGATCATCAGCATCATCTCATAAAACTTGAAAAGTTACAGATTCAAGTTTTTGTTACACTAATGAGTTGTTCTTCTTGAGCTTAAGGAGTTGTTAATGATTGGATGTGCCCATTCTAATGTGGATTATTCATCTTTTTTAAAAATGTCCTTGTTACTGGTATCCCAATCTGTTTTTGACAAAATGTGGATGTTATTATACTGGCCTGATATAACTTGAATCTCCACGTAACTGAGGTTACTTTGGGGGTGACTGAGAGCTTTTGAGGAGAACGACGTCACGTATGGAGTGATTGCTTTAGAGTACACTTTTTGTCAGCATGATCTTGCATTGGGATGATCAGCCTCAATTCTGAGTAAATAGTCTTCCTTTCGAAGTTAATAAATTTGTTTTGGGTGTGAATTACTTATTCAGGAGAGGATGAAACTACAGACAACATTTTTTTGGGTGTAGACATAGATTCATGTGTGGATGAATTTGAGGAAATGAAAAAGAAATTTGACTTTTTAAATTTCCTTTTGCATCGTCAGCATCAAGTCAGAAGAAATGGCAGTTGTAAACCCGAAGGACCCTGACTCACATGTGGAGTTCCACCTAGAGGAAGACACTGAGTGTGACATTGAGATAGTCGACATTAACAATGATGTCGTCAATGGAAGCAAAGATGGAGGACTGAACTACACCACCAAGGACAAAGATGTTGATTCTTCATCTGTAGATTACTCCGTATTGACTGACCTTTCTTCAGACTTTGCCCAGCTCGGTGAGCCAAAAGAGGAGGGTGATGCAGAGAAATCTGAAAAGCCTGGAGGGGGACAATGGACAGGTGGCAGCCCAGACGCCGATGTACCCACTGTGACCTCTGACCCAGTGAATCAGGAGGAGGAGATAGGCGAAGGCGAGGGCCAATGCAGGGAGCCAGAGGTACATAGGCAAGTACATGAGGGATCAAAGGTGACGGTGGTTAAGGATGTGGCCTGTTCAGTGCCTGGGACTGAGGACTCGGACACATCTCCCATGACGTCCAAAAAGTCAGCTCAAACAGATTCTGAAGAGACTTTGGCCGGTGAGAAGAACGAACAGTCAAAAGCGCGGAGCTCCTCTTCAGGTGATTTGTTGAATTTTTTTTTCTTCTCATTCATCTTCAAATGAATGTCTGTAGTATGTAGGCTGTTTTTTGCCACAGGTTTGTCAGGCTCCTGCTGAGTTTTGGGTCTCCCTGCATAGTTTGGGACCAATATTTTCTTCTAAGTACCACAAGCAGATTTATTTGCACTCTCTAAAAGCCTTCATTTCCAGGCCTACTTTTCTTGGTCTTTGACCACAAAGTTCTTTTTACTTTGTACAATTTGCAAATTAGAACTCATTTTTTACTCCTTACCCATACCTTCTATATGGCTGTGAATGCTGGACAATCACTAAAGACAGTGAAAATAAAATAGAAGCAACAGAAATGTGGTTTCTTAGGAGACTGCTAAGTAAGAGTATCATGGAAGGAAAAGAAATCAAAGGAGGTAGTGCTTGATGAAGCCCACATGGGACGCTCAATGTTAAAAACAATCAGGAAACGACAAATGCTGTTTTTGGGACACCTGAATAGACATAAGGGTCTTGAACATCTAACTCTCACTGGAAAAATTGAGGGCAAGCGAGGTAGGGGTAGACCCAGAACAACATACTTAGGGAACCTAAACAAATGGGTAACAGGGAAAGATCAGGGAAACGTAGCTTTTTTGAGAGCATCCGAGCAAAGGAATTGAATGGAAAACCATGATCGCCGATGTCTGTCGCAGATCTGGCACTGGATGATGATGATGACCCGAGGGGAGTAAGTGCTGGGCCCCGCCTTCCCTTTTATGAAAGATGGGAAAAAACCTATTGATCTGGTGAGAACATAAACCCATTTTCATGCCCACTCTCAGCATGGAAAAGGTATACTGTATTTTGTCAATTTACTTATGTTATACTTATGCCAGTTTGTTAGTGTTTTAGAACCTCTAAAATGGCACTGTATGCTTCCCAGGAAGTTGAGATTTCTACTGGGGTCATAATATAGATTGTAAATCGTATAGAGCTTGCTATTTGAATTTGTGCTATACAAATATACTATCTTTTTTTATCATTAAAACTTGTATGTTGTATTACAGGGTCTGCACAAGTTGCCAGTTTGGCAGAGATGAGTGCACCACAAGCCATGGAGTACCTGACCACTGCCCCGCTGCTATCAGGTCAAAGTGTTGAGACAAAATCACGTCACAACAGCGGACTGTCGGGTTGCTCCAGTAGCCATGTGTGTGACTCAATATCTGGGCGTAGCACCCCGGAGCTAGCTTTGAAAACCAACACGGAGGACAGTATTTGGAACGGCAGCCCCAAACTCATTGGGAACATTGTGTGTATCATTCCTCCTTCTGCTATTCCGTTCAGCGCAGCCTCTACAGAGAAAACAGCCGAGACCTCAGAGAGAAAAAAGCATAACAGTGGATCGGACATACTTTCACAAGAAGATAATAAAACTAAAGGCTCTACCGATGTTTTTTCCTCCAGCTTTGCTAAAGCTGTTGGGAAATCAGACTTTTCTCCCAGCTTTAGAACTAAAGTACTGAAAAGCACCGACTCTGTCGATAAAGAGAACATGGGTTCTGCTGATCAGGATTCTTCACAAGGGTCTGGAAAACCTGCAGTCACTCTCTCCAGGCCTAGCACGTCCAAACTCACCGAACTGACTGACTTCAGTGATCCTTTGCTTGGATACCAAAATACACAGGATGAGTCTATTTTCAGCTCGACCAACACCCAAAAGATATCTTTGAAGGAGATTAAGCAGACACAATACAAACGTTTCCGGAAAGCTTTAGATGGTGTGCACCTTTCTGTATCTCCGTACCACAAGTACACAGTTCCTTTTATCCAAACAGATAAAGGTGCAAGATGTGCCGTCCGGAAGTTTTTGCCAGAGGAGATTTTCTGGTCAAGTCTTTTCGACGGTGAGGGTGGTCAGCGGTCTGGCAAGGTCAAATTGCTTGACTCCGATTCCTCCTCAAAACTGTCAAGCAAAAGTAACATTCAGATCATGGACTCACATGCCTTCATTACCAGTAACCTGACAGAGCCCATCTGGGAGAACAGCATACAGGTGAGAAGAAGTTTGCGTGTGTTTTTTTTGTTTTTTAAAATCTTCTTTTCCTTGCATTGTATAGGTCAAGATATGCCTTAACAAATTGTTGGCTGAGTGTCAGAAGTGACAATGATTAGTCACAATGTCCATTTTGGCCAACTACCTTTTGAACGTCCTTAATTTCCTTTGTCTCAATTGTTATGGTAATCATTATGGGTTTAACACCCATTTCAACATCATAAGGGTAATTTGTTTTACAGAGAGCCTGCAAATAGTTGAGAAAGGGAAGGAAATAATAACCAGCAATTTATTTAGTTTGTTTGTTTTGGTAGGTGTATTACAGCACTCACAACTGCATATGGTCATATGAGCGCACGCGTCATATTAAACATTTTCAGTTGGTAGGAAATTTCGAATTTTTACCCATGTAGTGGCGGAAGCCTACTCTTATCGATTTTAGACCATCAAGGGATCTTTAATGTGGGCAACTTGCACCTGGGACATCTGAGATTTTTCACCCTTGTCCGAGAAGGCTAGGTGTAGATCTTATCTACCAGAAGATCAGGGGTGGGGCTGAAAGACAGCAGCAAAAAGGAGCCAAGGAGCAGCAGTAGAAAAGCTGCAGAAAGAGTCTGGAGCCCAGAGGAGGGGGCAAAGGAGGTGAGGGGGGTGGGGTCAGAAAGTGGAGATGAAAGCAGACGACAGAACATTGCTAGAGAGCAGGAAAGGAGGTGAAAAAGGACAATTTTAGAGAAGAAAATGTTTCCGTCACTACCAGGATTCGAACCCGAGACCTTTGAATGAGAGGCCAACACCTTATAACCTCTAGGCCGTGAGAGCCCCCTCAAGAAACTTGTACTGATCACAAATGCAACAACTTTCTAAACGTTACCTTTCCATTTCCTTTTACTAAAATGGTGCGCTTGTCTGCCTAAACATATGATTAGTTAGTTTGTCCTTCGTATGGCTTCGCTTCTGACTTTCAAACGCTACTCTTTTTTAGAAGAATCATCCACAAACAGACCACTTGTGGTTTGCGTGGTCAATGTCAGTATCAGAATTTGACTGTCTTGATTTTTTTGCTTCTGTGGCTGCCTCTGCTTTACAAACTCTGTTTTTCTCTAAAAAAAAAAAAACTCTTGCGGCCACATGTCCTGGCATTATGCTGCTGATCGATTAAAACAGAAGGTTTCCCACTCATCTACATCAATGGAACAATCTTTCAAAGAAGTCTTCAGAGCGTCTTTGTATTTTTGTTATATTTATAATATATGCACCTGATATATGAATCCATTGATGTCGACAAAAAAAATGAGAAAGGAGGGGGGGGGGTATGACTGTGATTTTTAGCTATAGGGCTCCCGCAGTTTTGTGATTAGTAGTTCCTTTTATTCTTTTGGTTCTGTGCATGCTTCAGTCAATCCTGGCAGACTTCAGAGCTCGTGGGGGACGAATCAATGTGCTGCATGACAACAACCACAGACAACAACAGGCCATCACGGAGGCCTCTGGAAAAAAGATGGATGAGCTTTTTGGCCCCGACAATTTCTCTGGTGGAGGGCCTTTGTGGGAGAAGAAGGTTGGTGTAAAACAAATAGTCTTGTTTTATGAGTCTTTGTCTTCAATACTCTCACTTACCTTGTTGTATTTTACTCCCTCCATTTTCTGGACTTTCTTAGAGCTATAGTCTCTTCTTTTACGACTGGTGCTCTCGGATTTGTGTTAGTCTCAGCTGTGGTTTGTACAGATGGTTTGGTGATTTTTTAGTTGTGGTTCTCTTTGTTCTGTAATTTGAGAGTCTTTGAGAAAGACCAAAAACAAAGACTGGTTGAGACAGATATAGAGAGGTTTCATGTTTATTTTTGGAGTTTGCCATGGGTGAATATTTTTTTTTCTTGGAATATACTTTTTTGTTGTACAGCACTCTGAACACTCTGATATTACGAAAGTGATATCTAAATGCTACCAATTATAGTTATTATTTTCATCATCATCATTAGTAGTAGTAGGTGGTTGGTTGTTGCTCTGGTATGGTTTGCTCCTCTTTTTCTATCTAATTACTATCGTCTTGATCTCTCCTCCTACTCTTTCTTATGCTTTATTACTCACTTGTAACACCTCTAATCTTCAGCACTTATATCACCTAATGTGTTTCAAGTGCCGTAAAACTTTACTAAAACTAAACAGTAGTAGTAGCAATAGTAGTATTGTTAATATTGATCCTGTTATTACTATCAGTAGTAGCAGTCAGTATTGTAATGGTAAAGGTAATCCAGGTTGGCTCCAACAGGCAGTGCTTTTAAAAGCCAGCTTCCTAAATGGTGTCAATTGTGCTGGTGGATTCATAAAACACCTACATTGATATTTTTTTCTTTTCTGTCCTCTCCACCTCGTCTGCAGTTAGACTGCTTGGACCCCATGAATCACCAGCGTCTCATGGTGCTTTTCAGCAGTTTTTCCTTCAAGTCAAGTAACCACCCATATCCTTGTGTGTACCCATGGTAAGTGACCTGACCCCTATCTTGCTTTAGGGAGTATGCTTTTAATATGTTATTGTTCTTAGAATGCTATGTTATGTTTCAGCTGGGCTTAAAGTGTCTTAGTGGGTGGTTGGCAGACACTCTGGTATCGTTTGCTCCTTCTTTCCTATCAAACATCTCTAGTCCTTTTCTCTCTTTCTTTTTTTTTTTTTGGTATGTTACTCTCAGCAACACTTCTAATCTTCTCACTTATATGTCCTATGTGTATTGCAAATGTCTTTTTCAAAGAGACACCTTAATGATGGTCCATTAAAATGGCTATCAGTAGGAATAAAATATCAATGATAGTGATGAGAGTTTAATATGCTGTTAAATTGTAGGTCCTTTACTTTACTGAAATTGTAATGACCTGGATTGACAGAGCTGTTTTATTGAAGTCTTGTGTGCCTGCTGTTTGAGATTTTGCTTAAATGTGCATAGTCTTGTTAATCTTAATGTTTAGATTTTTATGTACGATTGTAATCATCATCACCATCATCACCTTTCTCACTCTGCATCAGGCTACAGACCACGAAAACCTTCCACCTTTCTCTTTCCTGAGCTAGCTTCTTGATATTATTCCATGTCTTCCCCCTTATCTGAACATCAGTCTCTGTGGCTCTTCTCCAGGTTCCGCATGGTTTTCCTCTTAATCTCTTACCTTGTGGATTCCACTGCTATAATCACTTCTGTCTTAAATATTCTGTTTTTTTGTGCTTAAGTAGTGATAGTCACTTGAGTCTTAAATTTTTGCTATTCATTGTTTATTTCCTTCAAATATAACTCCTCTTTAGTCACATCATTCTAATTTTTGTTTTTGCTGTATCTATAAACATTTTCTTCAAATAACTGGCTGATTATGTCTCCAGGGTGGTTACCATGGAGTTCTACGGACGTAACGACATCACCCTGGGTGGGTTCCTGGAGCGCTTCTGTTTCCGCCCGCAGTACTCGTGCCCCTCTCCCACATGTGACACACCCATGACTGAACACGTGCGTCGGTTTGTGCATGGATCAGCGTGTATCAACGTGCTGCTAAAAAAGCTGGAGAGTGACGTGCCCGGTGGAAAGGAGAACATCCTCATGTGGAGCTGGTGCCGCAAGTGCAAGCAGGTCAGAGGTCATACCTTCAAAGAGGGTTGGGTCAAGAGGATATCATATGTGGCACGACGTGATGGAATCAGGCGCTCGTCAGTTTTTGCGCATTTGGAGTTATTAGTATCACCTTAAAGCTTGTTCATTTGTCGTGCTTTTGATGAAAAGAATACCCATTTATTTTGAAGAGAAGTCGAGATATTTATGATTGAATGAGATGGGGTCTGATTTTTGACTTCCAAAGCTTGAGAGTCTTTGGAAATATTGTAATTTTACATTTCTTGTGCTTAAATCATTGTTTTTAAGTAAAATCCACTCATCAGTGTATTTTTAAATAGACATGAAAGGTATTGAGCCCAAAAAAAAGAAAATTAGAAAAAAAAACAGCCCAGAGGCCAGAGAAATGCCGATTACTTTAATTATATTATTTTGACGAGCGCCGAATTTCACCATGACGTCTCACATATGCTAGAGGGAGTCGAGCCTCAGTAAAACTGTAAATAGACTCTTGGTGGGAGGGGAGTCATTTACCTGGCTGTGTTAATGCATTCTTAGTTATCTTTTAGTTTGGCCAGCAGTAGAGAAATATACCACCTGTTGGCCTGTTAGATATGGGGACTTCTCTCTTGATGAGGTAATTATACCGTGCTGTGAGGGTAAAATTTTAACCTGTTTCACCAAAATTCTCAGAATGGTCTGCTTTTGAAAATCACTTCCTCTTTTGATATGGTGAATCTTGTTTTAGTAAACTCACTTAAGTATTCTTTCTAGATCTAGTATTTTGTTGAAAGAGAATGTTTTTGACATTGTCATTCTGGAAATTTGAGCGATTGTTTTTCCTTACAATTTCCAACCTTTATCTTATGAACAATTCTAGAACATGGCTTTTATTTTTATTCACATCTGTGAAACATCATGGTGAAATCAGGCGCTCGTCCAAATACCGAAATCGAAGAAACTGGCTTTTTTCTGCCAGTTGGAAAATTTTTCTCTAATTTTTGGCTCATCACCTCTTATGTCCGTTTAAAAACACATTTCTGTGTGGATTTTACTTAAAAACACTGATTAAAGGCACAAAAATAGCAGGTTTTCAGTTTCCAAAGCCTTTCAAGCTTTGGAAATAATGCAAATTTGGCGGCCATTTTCTCGCTGAAATTTGGTGACCCCCGCCTCCTTCAATCACCAATATGTGACTTCTGTTCAAGATGGATGGGTATTTTTTTTGGTCAAATGAACAAGCTTTAATGTGATATTAATAACTCTATATGCCCAAAATTTTATGAGTGCTCCAGGCTTTGACAAATTTAGTGTACTTCATTATGGAAGATCGGCATTTGATGCTCAACCTTAGTTTTTGAATTATAAGAAAAATACTGACAGCATTCACTGGAAGGAACATCTAATAACATTCCTTTCCAGTCTCAAAGGGGAACAGAATGCTTATTTTTGTCAGCCTACATGTGAGAGCTCCAGCTAACTTTGAACAAATGAGCAAATCGTCAGCAAACTGTTCACTGTCCTAAGCCCTGAATGCAACATTTTTCAGGAGCAAGAAAAAAATGTGTTTTAATCTTTTCAAAGTTGTTCACTAATCATGTTTCTTTATTTGCTTTTTTTTTCAACGGAAGTCAGAATGTTTGGTGTAGTATATCTGAACAGCTGGCCTACAAAATGTCAGAACAAATGGCAAGAACAATATCTCATACAAAATCAAATGACTTGAGCTGCCGCAAAGACCATGAAATGATTTTGAAAATTTGTCACTTGTTCATTATGGTAAGTTTGTCACTCTCAAACCAGCATTTCGTTTCTCAATTTCTGCCAGGTTACACCCGTTGTGCCCATCAGTGGGGACACTTGGAGTTTGTCCTTTGCCAAGTACCTTGACCTTCGATTCAACTCATCCTCATTTTTGCGGAGAGGCTCGGCGGAGCCCTGTCCCCACTCTCTTCACCACGACCACTTTCAGTATTTTGGACACAGAAACATCGTAGCCTCTTTCAAGTGAGCGACAGCTTTTTCTAGATTTGTGTTGTGTTGTGTAGAGGTGTCCTACACCTGAATAAGTGGTTAATGATGACTTCTTTTTAGAGTCTTATGCTGTCAAGATGACTATTCATTTCCCATGAGTATTTATTTTCATGCGAATCTTTAATTGCTGTTGAAAAGTATTCAACTTAATATATACATATTAAGTTATGGTTGAGGTGAATTCTTCCCCCCCCCCCCCCCCCCCCCCCCTCTCCCAGACCAATTGCAATTGCCATTGCCTTTTCCCTGCCTGAATTTGGAAGAATATTCGTTCAGCTGATTCTTTTTGAAAAAACGTTTTTACAGTTAGTCTTGAAAAGTGTTTTGAATTGGGGAAAATAGAGGTTGTGAATAAATGGATTGAGAAGGGAGTTTGATGATCTGTGAATGGTTCATTGAACATTTTTCGCAAAGTTAACATAACAGCATTCAGCAATGGTTGACCATATGGGTATTTAAAATTAGTTGACATGGAAAGTGTTTTCAGTGTCATAAATCACTGTGCCTGATCTAACCCAAATAATTTATAATACACATTACCTTTACAGATTTGCCAACATTTCCTTGAAGGAGCTGGCCTTACCTGCCACGATTGTGTCCCTGCAACCGCCAACATTTGATTCTGTTGCTCTGACAGAATCTGTCAAGAACATCACATACAAGTGAGTATTTCTATTAGCTCTGCAGTTGTAAATGGGGTTGGTGGAAGGAGGATGGGTGAGTATAACTTAATGCTCATGATTCTATTTACAAAGAAAGTTTTACTTATGTGCTTCTTGATACCTAAAAGAAAACACTGCGTCCTTATGGGCTACCATAGCTCAGGCTCATGACAGCTTCAGGTGGGGTTTACAGACAAATTTTAAATGTAATTTCTGTGTTGTGGTTATTTTTAAATTGTAGAAACCTTTCTTGCATGTGGAATATTTGATGCAGGCCAGGTTCATCGAGACTCTACCCTTTCATGGCATCCGGGCATTTTTTTTTTTCACTTCCCAGAGCCATAGACCGGTACAGCCTGATCTTGGAGAGTACCATGAAGCTGAAGCAGGAGCTGACCAGCGAGTCCCAGACGCGCACCATCACAGAATTCCTGGCGGAGCAGCAAGCCGACAAGAAGAACTTCCGCGATGCCGCCACCAACATACAGATGAAGGTGAAGGAGCTGATCCACTCTGTCAACGGGTTGATCAACAGTGGCCAGACAGGTGGGAGAAAAGATAGCTGATTGTTCTGCTACTCTCGTACTGGATATTTTAGTTCTTTTTTTATTTAGACTCCAGTGGCATGGCGGGTGATAACGTTCTTATTATTTAACTCTTTTTACGAGTGTACTCGTAAAGAGGACCAGTCGGGGCTACGAGTAAACTCGGAACAGCAATACGGTCACGTCAAAGAAGCTAGTTCTGCTTGTAATTACCAAAATATGCAAATACGGCGATGCTAGCTCTGTCTGAATATTTTAATTTTCCAATGAACAGCGGTTTGTTTGTTTTTGATGGGTGTAGAAGCTTGAAAGATGTCTAGAAAACGCACATTCAGGACTGACGAATTACTTTTTGAAGTACACTTGGGTTGTGAAGGGGAATGAGACTCATTTTATGAAAGTGACTCTGAATCAAGTGCCGTAAATTTCGTTGTGGATGATAACAAACAGGACTTAGACTCATCTAATAGCGCGATTCAGATCATGGTGAAGGGGTCAGTACTGGTGTTCATGCTGTATCGTTGGGTAGGGCTAGATCTATAAAATCCAATGGGACGTCGTGTGTGCGGCAATCAGGGTCAAGTTGGAGGGTGGAATACACCTCAAAATTTACATTCTGCAATTGGTGTAATTCCTAACCACTTACATTTACAAAAACTGCATACAATTTCTAACTTAACTGCCAAATTTCCTTAAAACCTAAGAGTAAACATAAGAAATAGAGCACTTTGAAATATACACCCTGAATTCCGACTCATACGGCACGGCAGCTCCAGAACGGGTACAGAATCCACGGGGGTACGGCCAGGATAAAAAGAGTTAAGTGCCAGAGATCAGAAATGGACATTGGCAATCGGGATTTGCCTCTCGTTTCTTTGATCTAATAAGAAAGCCCTTTACTATCCTGGGTTTTTTTTCCATCCGCCATCAGCGCAAGTGCTCAAAAGTGTTCTCAAAAATTTGTCGCATAACTTAGTGTAAAATATATCCTCAACTGAGGAACATAGACGCTCCAACTTTTGCACAATGTCTTGTGTCAATTTGTCTCAAATTCAGTATAAATAATATTTTAAAAAGTCATTTTGTTGTGTGTGTCCTATTGTAGTGCACTTAACAGCTCACGATAGACATTTTATGTTTGTATCTGAATAAACTTATGGCCATACAGCTGTTTTACACCACTTCTAAGTCTTTCCTTTACTCCAGGAGTCTCAAACTTGCTGTCCACAGACCAGTTGAGGGGCTCTCGTGGCCCAGAGGTTAAGGTGTTGGCCTCTCATTCCAAGGTCCCGGGTTCGATTCCGGGTAGCGACCAAAAAATTTTCTTCTCTAAAATTGTCTCCTTTCACCTCCTTTCCTGATCTCTAACAATGTTCTGTTGTCTGCTTTCATTTCCACTTTCTACCCCCACCCCCTCACCTCCTTTGCCCCCTCCTGTGGGCTCCTGACTCTTTCTGCAGCCTTTCTACTGCTACTCCTTGGCTCCTCCTTACTGCTGTCTTTCTGCCACACCCCTGATCTTCTGCTAGGAAAGATCTACACCTAGCCTTCTCGGACAAGGGCGAAAAATCTCGGAGGGCTCGTGTGCAAGTTGCGCACGTTAAAGATCCCTTGGTGGTCTAAAATCGATAAGAGTAGGCTTCGGCCGCCACCCGGGCAAAATTCAAAATTTCCTACCAACGAAAAAGTATTAGGTGTGTCCCGCGCGCTCATATGACCTTATGCAGTTGCGAGCGCCGTAAAACCCTATACTAAACAAACAAACAAGACCAGTTGAAGCCCCTCCCAGGGCAATGTTTTTTCTGCCCTTACTTGACATCAAAGTTTAGTGTTTGTGCGGCTCACGCGTTTTCTCACATGCATGTTTTTGCCAAGGTGTTGCGTTTTTTATCACTTATGTCACTTATGTGTTACCATAGCTCAGTGACAGATTCGGGTGGTGTTTGTCGACAAGTGTTTTAAAAGTTAGTTCAATGTTGCAGTTATTTTTAAATTGTAGAAATCTGTTTTGTATGTGAAATATGTGATGCATCCCAGGCTCACTGAGACTCTAACCCTCATGGCACCCAGTGCCTGCTTTACTGTTTTGTTTTTTATTTGAGAATGTGAGATATAAGTGTGTGAGAGTTTGTTTTTCGGGGGTAGGGGTGTTCACATTTTTAATTATGTTGAGAACAAGTAGAGTAAAGGCAATATTTAAGAATGTGAGATATAAGTGTGTAAGTGTTTTTTTGGGAGTTTTTTCGCGGTTCCTTTTTAAAAAAAACTTTTAAAATTATGTTGAGAACTAGTAGAGTAAAGTCACTATCTGCTTTCTTATCTTTGCTACATGTGTGTGGTTTTTATTCTCTCTCTCTCTCTCTCTCTTCAGACCTGGACATGACCTTCCATCTGTACTCCATTTTTGACAACATTCAGCTTCTGAAACGGCACATCTGTGAGGATGTCAACAAGTGGAACATGAGGTGATTACCTGATTCCAAATGTGAAGCAGCGTGGTGAAATCAGGCGTTATTCAAAATAATTAAATTAATTAAAGAAACCAGCATTTTTTCGTCGATTTGGCAATGTTTATTGAATTTTTGTTTTTTGGCTCAGTTATTTTTATCATATTATTATTTAGATCACTCACTGTTTTCTCTGCTGTTCCTTTTCAGTCCGCCCAAGAGGCACTGATTTCTATGAAAACAAACCGCAGTCAAAAATGTCAAGAGACGTCCACCCGTTGTCAGGGAGGAAAGTGGTTGTTTGAGACAAGTGGTCACAAAAATTGCATTGGAGGAAATGAAAATTGGACATTTGTAGAGATGATTGTCTTATACAGATTCAACTATATTTTGTACCTGTATTTTTATAACGTGCTGTTTTCTCCTCTCCTCTCAGAATGCAAGAATTCATGGCCCATCAGCAGAAGAAGTCACGGACCCAAACATCCAACAAGAAGGATAAGGACTCTAGTGCAGCTGTTGTAACAGATGAGGTGAGAGTTAACAGTTTCTCTGCCTGCTGTGTTCTGTCTCTGTGTCTGTCTCTATCTGTCAGTCTGTTTGTCCATCTCTCTGTCACTCTCCCCCCCCCTCCTTCTCTCTCTCTCTCTCTCACTCTCTCTCTCACTCTCTCTCTCTCTCACACTCTTTCTCACATACACACACACACCCACATACACACACACACACACGCTCACCACCCTCCTCATCTTGTACTATATATTGACTTCTTAGTGTAAGACTCAGGAAGATGCCACTTTGAAAAGTGATGTTTGACAGAGTCTTGACAGTTGATGTATTGATCCTTGTTTTGGCTTCTGATCACGTGCCATGCAATATGTGTCGCCACGCTGTGGAGTCAGGCGCTCGTCAAAATAATGAAAGTCAAGACACTTGCATTTTCCCGCAAGTTTGGGAATTTTTATCGAATTTTTGTTTTTTGGTTCAACACCTTTCATGCCCCTTAAAGAGCACATTTTTGTTTGGATTTTACTGAAAAACGTTAATTAAAGGCTGAAGAAATGTAAATTTTCAGTTTCCACGTACTCTCAAGCTAAAGAAATAACTCAACTTTGGCGGCCATTTTCTTGCTAATTTTACCTCTGAAATCAGATGACCCTCACCTCCTTCAATCACACATATCTCGACTTCTAAACATAGATGGATATTATTTTCACCCAAAATAAGGAAAATGGACAGGCCTTATGATGGTACCATCAACTCCATTTGCCCAAAAATTGACGAGAGCCTGATTCCACCCCGTTTGTACCACATATGTTTTATCTCTTCAGCTGGAAAAGTCCTGGAGGGCTGGTAGCGACAAAAATTCCCTGAAGCCGTTACTGCACTCCTCTCACTCTGGTGGAGGCAACAGTCTGAGCCATGGCTCTTCCGCCCAAGGTTCCCCTGTGCCCAGCCACAGAAACGCCTCTCCTTCAGGGACAACAGGATCGGCACAGCCTGCCTCCCTCACTCCAGCTAGCCTTGTGGGCAGTGCCGGGGCCTCCTTAGCTGATGGAGGAGCCAGCGTGCAGGGGGTAGAGAACAGCCTCAAGGGTATGTTAACCGTGCACTTTCTTTTTTTAACTCACTCCTTCTTTCTGACCTTTTTTTTAAAAATGTATATGTTCTATGCCCCCATTGGTATAATTTAGCTCATTTAGGAGCTGGGCTCAACAGGGCTGCCTAAATCTACCGATTTTCCCGGTGGTTACCGATTTTGGGCCTGTTCTACCGCCATACTGACAAAGGGGTCAAAACTACCCGATTTGCGATGGGCACTTAGAGTAAAAGAAGAAAAAAAAAGCCTGTTATGCAGTGTTTCCAATCTTCCCAGTTTTTGTGAAAATCCGTATATATTTCGAAAGTCCCATATTTGCCGCATCATCATAAAGGCCCTTACTGTGTAACCTCCTTGATCATCATTTATCAACTCCATGCGTTAAAGAAAAAGAGAGAGACGGTAGATCTATTAGCCTATCAGCATTCCGTAGCATAGGATCTGTACTTGCATCTGTAACTTCTCGGACATTTACGGTAATTCTCAGCCATAAGTTGTAGGTTTTGCCAGGTTGCGCATTTTTCACAATCGACCATTTTCCCTCTGTGCAATTCGGTCGGCAATAGATTTTCACATGCAAATCGGCTAAAATCTGGTAATCTTTCTCCTTCCTTTCATTCATGCTTTCTGTCTATCTTCGGGTTTTTATTGCGTCTTGAAAATCTGTGCGTTTATTACGAAAACTGAATTGTGAATGTTGAACGAAAATTTGTATCAGAGCAAAACTTTAGCAAATCTGTCTAGATCTAGAGAAGTGGTCAGTACCGACATGAGGATTTTACAGCCGCAGGATAAGGCTGGGGTGCAAGAAACTGATGCTAAAATAAAACATAACAAAACTCTGAGGTTTGGACTTTCTACAATCGAGTGGTAAATGAAGGAAAATTAAAGTACAGGCATGGTGATTGTATAGTCAAGATAAGATTTCACAGATTTGCCTACTGTCAATGGTGCGATGACAAAATGAATAATGGCAATGGAGAATGCCATTTGCAATCCTTGGAAAGCTCTAAATTTCAGTTTATTCCAGGACATAGCCCCTGATCCCCCACTGAAACTTGCTCAGACTAAAAAAGAAACACATCTTTTTTAAATGCATTTGAACTTGAAGTGCCTGACACGATGCTGGAGGATAAGGTCTGGACACTAAATTTTATGATTAGAGCGCTGTGCGGCATAGTGCCCCTATATTGGATGCCCATGCCTCATGATAGCTTTTTACTGATTAAAACTGGTTATGTGATTTAGCAATTGGAAACATCAATATTTAGTCCATGATTCAGTGATTGCCAGATTTTCTACATCAAAACATCCCAAGCTCTCACAGTCATTCCAGCTCCGGCTCTCAGTACATTCTCTCTTCTAATGTCGCCTTTTGCTCTGCCGTGAGCCTAACTATAATGTTTTTTTGTAAATAAGATTTGTCTTGCATGATTTTTAAAATCTGTGAATGTTGAAACTCAAATATGGTTTATGCAGTTTTTGATGTGGCCTTTCCACAGGCTCAGGTCAGAATTTATTCGTCTTTATTTTAAGAGGAAAGCAGTTTAAAATGTCTGTCATACCTAACTCACTCAGGACTTGTCAGTGCTCCATGGGTATGCCATTGTCTACCCTCAATTCCACATTCAAAGTCAATACTGATTGAATAGGTGCCTCAAACGACAGTCCATTAATGCATTTAAAAATTCGTCTCGTTTCATAAACACTGTTCACCTTCACGTATGTACACAAAAAACAGCCCCTTCCCCTCCCCACATAGGTAAACATGCGCGAGGGCGTGCGCTCCCCCCCGCCCTCCCCCCAACCACACACACGCACACACACACACACACACACTCTCTCACACACACACTCACACACCCACACTTACACACACGCACACTCACACTCACACCCACACACACACACACACACACACACACACACACACACACACACACACACACACACTCACACACACCACACTGTACTTGCTCTCCCATCATTATAAACTGTATCCATAAAAAGGTGCAGTATGGCTACTGAAATTCCGTAGCAAAGGATCCGTACTCGCTTTCGTATCATCTTGTATTCTCTAAGTTTCTGATATTTTCAGTAATTCTCACGACAAAAGTAAATAGAAACCTGCCAGATTGCGCATTTCCTGCAATCGGCCTTTATAATATTGTATTCATTGCGGGTTGGTCGGCAGTACATTTTAACGTGCAGATTGGTCAAAATCTGTCGAGGCATGATCGTGAACTTTTTGTGCAAATTTCCTCTTTTCTTTCATTCACTCATTTTTTCTGTCTGTCTTTGAATTGTTGTCGCGGCTGGAAAATGTGCGCATTGATCAAGTAAATTGACTTTCGATTTTAGAAAGAAAATCTCTATCAGAAAGAAAGTTTTGTAAATTTTTCTAAATACAGAGAAATAAAAATTGTCAGGCCGATGATTCTACAGGAACATGATAAGGGTTGCAATGAAAGAAATTTAGATCTATGCTAAAACTAAAACTACTAAAATCCAGAATAATTCGAAGTTGTTTTCCCAAGTTGTGACATCCGACATTCAAACCTAAAAATGGAGGAAAATTAGACCTTACACCGGGTAATTAAACTCTATCTCTATCGTCAAGGCTCTCTATCTCTCTCTCTCACTTTCTCACTCACTCTCCCCCCCTCTCTCTCTTTCTCTCTCTCACACACTCACACAAGCACACACACAGGCACACACACGCTCTCACACACACACACACGCTCTCTCATACACACACACACACACACACTCAAACACTCGCAGTGTGCATGCACACACGTTTTCAAAATATAATTAACTAATATCACGAACAGCATATTGCTTCCCTCGATGGTAACTACTGGGGCAACGACAATCTTTTTTTCCCTTCTTTGTCTTTGTACTGTCTGATTTTGGGTTAAAATACCGAAAACAGACCATGAATTTACCTGAAATGAAAAGTCTGAGGTAGGCAGCCCTGGCTCCTCCCTGCCTTTCAGTGCCAGCATGAGCTGAGACAGGGACAACATCCAGGCACTAACGCCGAGATGCTTGATGAAAATTCTCCGTACTAGGGAAATGAACTCTGGTCCCCTGTGTGCGATGGCGAATGGCCTAAGCGCTACACCTCAGATGCCAGTTTTCCTTCCTTCCTTCCCTCCTTCTTTCCTCCTTCCTTCCTTCCCTCATTTTCTTCCTTCCTTCCTTCCTTCCTTCCTTCCTTCCTTCCTTCCTTCCTTCCTTCCTTCCTTCCTTCCTTCCTTCCTTCCTTCCTAATATGATGAGCATATTAAATGATATCTGAATTATTGAAGCAACTCTTTTTATAATGTTTTTGAGCTTATTTCAATGAACCTTGTAGCTGAAGTGCAATAAATGCTTCAAGTTCAAGAATGGTCAAGATTTGATACTTCTCTTAGGATAACTTTGGTCAGATCATACACTTGAGTGGATTTGCAGCACATCTTATTTCATGTCTACAAAGCAAACTTAGAGCTTGTGAGAACTAAGAATTGTGATTACTAAGAAGATTTCTGAAAACTTTGTAATAAAGCATTTTTTTGGCACCAGATTTTTGTTGTTGTAATCAATTCATTATGTCTTTCAAAAGAACAAAACTTTGAGTTGCGGAGGACTTATATGATTGGTTACTGAGACAATTATTTTTTTAACCTTGTCAAACTTTTTGGCCCTAAATTGTGTTGTAACCAGCATTCTTGTCATGTCTTTCATGAGAACATAACCAAGCCTGGCTGTTACTGAGTTTTTAACAGCGTGATTTTCCTTTACGCTTGTGATGTCTTATGTTCCTACGAGTATACTTGTCTGAAAATTTCTACCTGATATTTGTTTAACGCTTAAGAGTTGGCACGCCTACTGAGTAGATACTGCGTTAATGTTTTTTCTTGTTTTCTTCATTTATCTATGATATCTGCTTGCTGTACTACAAGTGACCTACTGTATCCTCACATAATTTTATATTAAATTGTCATTCTTTTCTGAACATGTTGGTGGGTAATACAAGCTTACTGCTTGAGACCTGTCTTGACGAAAATGCTACTGTGTGCTTATTTTCAACTAAACTTGTTGCATCTAAACAGAGAATAGGTCTGCAACTTGTAAGAGTCAATCACTTATTCTCTGTGACAATCTCCTTATTCATCACCAATGCCTTTCACCCCTGGCAGGGTATATGCCACATACAAGCTCCTTCCATTTATCTCTGTCCTGAGCCATCCTTCCAAGCTCGTTCCAAGTGAGCTTCATCTCTCTCATGGCCCTTTCCACGCATCTCCTCCATGTTTCCCTTTGCCTACCCCTGCCTCGTGCTCCTTGTGGGTTCCACTGCAGTGACTGTCTTGTGATGTTTCCGTTGGGCTTTCTTAGTCCTATTTCTACTTCTATATCCTTTTGTCCTGTCCTTTGCCACAGCTCTTCATTTCTTATTCTATCCTGCCACTTAATTCTTAGAATACTCCTCATACATCTGTTGATGAAAGTCTGGACTTTATTCTGTACTTCTTGTTGCATTGCTCAAAAGCACACTGCAGAACAAAACAAAACAAAAATTCGCTGTGGAAGTTACACCAGTTTGAACTCGTACCCCACAGATTGGGACACGGCTAGTGCTTCAACAACCCCAAACCCAACAACCAAAGCAGAGCCCAGCACAGGAAATGATGGAATGTTGTCGACGGCCGCCTCCAGCTCCTCCTCTGGGACATCCTCCCCACTCCCGCCCTCGGCGTCTTCCACCCCAGCCTCAGAACTGAACGTCAACATCCCCCCACCACTGTTGACCAATGTGTCGACTCTCTCCTCGGCTTCACCGTTTATTGTGACGCCATCGGCTATAGAAGGTGAGGCTTTGACCCATGTGTGACATGCTGTGTTATGTTTTATAGGGTGTTATTTTTGTTTTGTTTTGTTTTGTTTTGTTGTTTTTTTTCCCTTGCTTGATTCTAACAAATTGATGCCATCTGATTAGTATAACTTTATGCAGCTGATATTAACACACGCTTATGATCAGGTTAGTTGTTTAGTTGGTAGACCATACACTTACTTTTTTTCTAGTAACGATTCACTTCCTTTTTAAAGACTGAAATTCTCCACGTTTAGTGTAGTTTCAGGATAGTTATCTGAATCTTGATATTTAGAACACCACAGTGATATTATATACTTCCATTTAATTGTGTTATGTTTTTAATTTTAGTTTCATGACATACTATATGTGAGTCATCTTGGTGAAATCGTCAAAATCACAAAATTGAAGAAACGGGCATTTTCCCACCAGTTATGCAATTTTATCAAATTTTTGTTTCTTTGTTCAACCCTTTTATGTTCAAATGAAAACCCATTTCCGTGTTAATTTTATTGAAAAATGTTGATTTAAAATCAAAATATGTAATTTTTCAGTTTTCTAGGACTCTTTAGCTATTGGAGTTACCTAACTGTGGCGGCCGTTTTTTTCGCTATTTTTATTGCTGAAACCAAGCAACCTTATCTCTTTCAATCGCAAATATCTTCACTTCTGCTCAAGATAGATGGGTATTTTTTTTTAATCAAAAGCAAGATAAATGAACATGTTTTAAGATGATACCAATAATCCCACATGCCCCAATATTGATGAGCGCCTGATTCCACTGCGTTGTGACTCATCAGGCACTCATGTTTGTACTTAGAGTTTTATGTTTGTTTCTAGTGTCCTTCTCTCAGCAGCACTGAGAAAAATTTCTCTTGTGGATAGCAGAAACCGAATCTGAAACTTTCTCACATAATATTTTTACTTTGAGTTTCATGGGTCACTTTTAGCAGCAGAGAGAAAATGTATCTCTTGTTGATTTTAGGGATCAAAATCTTAGCCTATCTTGTCTTGTGTGTTGTAAATTTTGCACACCTCTTTCCCTCATTTTCATAAAAACCCAATACATTTTCAGTTTACGATTTAGTCGGAACTTGTAATTTCCCCTGATCCATCTGAAGTTGGCAAATTTGCAAAAATTACCTCTTTTTGGGGGAAAAAATTGTTTCACTATAGTTGTAGCCTTGCTTCTCAGGCTGCAATGAATTTGTTCGATTGCTCAACATTTACTGCAACTCAGGTCGTAGAAGTATGTTATGTGGGTTGTCTAAAGTGGTGGATATTTTTGCCACAGGGCAATGTCTAATCAAAGATGTTACATATTGCTGATTCTTTATGGCAAGCATATGTCAGCTGTAAACAATAAATTTGTTGTTAAATCATGTTGAGCATTCTATGAAGTAATATAATTGAAGCTTCTTATTCTTATTAAATAGTTCCTGGACATAACCACTTAACATAAAAATAAAAGGCTAGTTCCATTTTGGCTCAACTCTGAGTTTTGCCGTTTTGCTAATTCGGTGACGAACTGAACTACAAATGGTTGGAGGGCATTGCTGATAGGGGTAACTTGTTGTTTTTTCTCTTTTCTTTCTGTCTTGCTTCTTCCCCTGAACAAATTGAGTGTATGTGAATATGCTTTTCTGTAAGTGGAAGTTGTCTTCTGCAATTTCTTGTATCTATTTTTTTCCACCTCTCTTCCTTCTACTTTTCTTTCATGTAAACCAAAATTAGTGGGTGGTTGGCGGGTGCTCTGGTGTGGTTTGCTCCTTTTTTCCTATCAAACATCTATCGTCCTTATCTCCCCTTCATCTTTTTTATGTTTGTTTCTCTCTTGTAACACCTCTAATCTTCTGGCGCTCATATGAACTTATGGAATTGCGAGCGCCGCAAAACCTATACTAAAACTAAAAAACAAAAAAAACAAAAAATTTAAATACTCTCTCCACCCAGGCCTTGAAGACACTCCGGACGGTCTGTTTCACGACTTGAAAGGTTTCACCCGTCGATTTTTATGGACGTCGACCTTTGCCCCTCTGGCCCAGCCCTTTGACCTGAATGAGCACCACACTCTACCCTTGTGTGAGCGCGTGCCCATAGCTGTCAATGACAACGAGCCAAGCTCTATCATTGCTTATGCTTTGAGGTAAGTCTTTTCTATGTACTAGCCTCTGTGGAAAGGCACAGTCAGTCAAAAGGATAACTATATTTTTTTCTCAGGTAGCATAGCTGACAGCCTTGGGCAATTAAGGCAGGTAGTTTTTGTTTATGATAATTTTCCTGACTAGGGATAATTAAATGTTACCACAACAAAATTACCCAAAATGTGAGGGGAGTTAATTTCTGTGCTAAATGAGTTGTGTGATGTTTTCTATGGTCCTGTTCCCTCCCAAAGTTAAAGCTCACATGATTTAACTTTAGGTAAAAAAAGTAAAGTTGTTCCCGCAAC
The DNA here is from genome assembly GCF_000002075.1 of Aplysia californica. Taxonomy (NCBI): domain Eukaryota; kingdom Metazoa; phylum Mollusca; class Gastropoda; order Aplysiida; family Aplysiidae; genus Aplysia; species Aplysia californica. Next base: position 442,769 of record NW_004797795.1, read on the forward strand.
CCATCCGGACATTAGGAATTGCCTTGTTAGTTAGACAACTTCCTGGGCCTTCAGCATATTGTGGTAGGGTGGCCAATTCCTTTCCATGTCGCCTTTACTTCCCCAACTCGAAGTCAGGTTCCCATTACTGCTGGGTGGGCAGGAGGGGGCGAAAAAAATCAGTGTCCGAACCGGGGCTCCAACCTGGACTTTCCGCTTCGGAGACGAGTGCATTAACTGCTCCTTCACCGCACCTTACTGTAGGTAGGTTCTGTATTTTGTTTTCCCAGTTCCTCTGACTACTTGTACCGGCTGAGGGAAATCCAAACATTGTCACGGCCTGGCTCTGCAGATCCCAGCTCTGCATTTTCCCAGTCTCACAAAGGAGGGAGCAAACTGGGAGACTCGTCTGTGCCGCTAGGGGCCAATGGAGATCCTTCCTCTGAAACAGGTGTGATTAAATACTTTCTTTTTCTTCTTCTTCTTTTACTTTTTCTTCTTCTTCTTCTTCTTCTTCTTCTTCTTCTTCTTCTTCTTCTTCTTCTTCTTCTTCTTCTTCTTCTTCTTCTTCTTCTTCTTCTTCTTCTTCTTCTTCTTCTTCTTCTTCTTCTTCTTCTTCTTCTTCTTCTTATTCTCCTCCTCCTCCTCCTCCTCCTCCTCCTCCTCCTCCTCCTCCTCCTCCTCCTCCCTCTGTAAAGGCTGATGTTCGCTGTTGGTCCTCCCGACCCCCATAGAGCTTTGCAGCTCTCTGTCCAAGGTTGGGCCAATACTTCCTTAAAGTGCCTCGAGCATTAGGCAGGCTTGTAGTAGATATCAAACTCAGTCGAACCTGCTCTAACCACCACTTGTATAAGACAATCGCCGGTACAAATGGCCACTCATTTCCCCCGTGGTGTTTTGTTGGTTTTTTAAACTTTTAAATGAAACTGTATTTTTCTCCTTGACAATTTGTGGCTGTCTTAGCCAATTTCAACTGTGTATCACCTAGGCTTTTAGTGATATGAACGTAAAAAGGAGGTAAAATGAGATCCCTTTTATTGATATCCTTTGGATGAAAGTGACAGTGTGCTTTCACCAAGTTCTGCAAAACAAAAACATGCATGCATAGCAGTTTCTCAATACAGCTACTGGATCGATAACAACAACTCAATACAGCTCATTTTCTCTCCCTCCCTACATAAGGAGGATGTGGTTTTTATTTAAAAGGAGAATTTGGGTTTAACATTCTAGTTTGCTAGTCGAAAGGTAAGGTGCTTGCCGTTCATTTGGTCGCTTTTAAACACAATGGGGTTAAATTGAAAAATGCTGTTTTGAGAAAATCGAAGGAAAAGTTTTTGCCCCTTGTTCAGTTTCTTTAAAAGACAAAGAGAGTTTTCTCTATAACCAAACAAATATACACACAAATGAAACCCCATACTTCTCCTATAGGTAGGGTAATGGTCACTTTTGGTGTAGGTCAAGGTTTCTGGAAACCCCCGAAATCTGGGTTAGCCCGCTTGTCCTTAAAAGCGACCATTTCAAAGTACCTGCTTTTGTCTCTTTATTCGTCTAGCATGATTATTTGATAACTTGTTTTGTTATGTTATTCTCTTCTCAAAACATGTTAATATTGATAAAGGTATGGGACTTGGGGAGAGAGATGCCTTATGATAGCTTTCTAATGTATGTAATATATGTTTGTAAATGGGGTATTTTTTTGTTTAGTTTTGGGGTTTTGGTTTGGGGTTTTTTTTTTGGGGGGGGGGGGGGGGGGGGCTAAAAGTAGGAGACAAATTGGAAAGACTTTAGTCTCATCGCCAACAATCCAGATTTTCCATGCCCAGCCTTTGACCTTGTAGGTGGGCATACATTTTGTGGGTTGGGTAGTGCAGGTGTGCTAGTCCAGTATTCGTGGACTTGAGTCCGAGCTTGAGTAATTTGGAGCTAATTGAATGAGTACTTTAGTACCTGAATCCTGAGCACAGGCTCATTGTATTTTTTGCCCATGCCCAAACTAGAGTTTTACCTATTAATTACCTAAATATAACAAAGTCGTTAAAGTAGAAAAAGAAATGTTCTGTAAAAACAACAACCAAAAATGTTTTGATTACTGAGAAGGTTTGAAAAGTGTGCAAAGAAAAAGAGTACAGCGGAGCAACAAACAAAAACGATGTAACTTGCGGAATATTTGTTTCGACTAAAAGCCTCCACTAGGTGAAAAAAGAAAAAAAGTACTCAAGTAATTACTCGAGTACTCAGAGGTTTTAGATTTGAGTGAGTACTCAGGCATCTAAAAACTACCCAAGTTAGTACTCACAGGGGCTAAATACTCTTGTGAACTCAAGATCTTGCACATCGCTTCAAGGTGGTAAATTTGAAATCCTTGCTAGGCGTGTGCACCTTTGGCTGTGTGTTGCTGAACGAACTGGAGACCTGAAAACTTGTCTTCTCTTACCATTTTTCTGATGAAGTTTTTGTATCAGTTAAATGTTATCCATGAGGTTTTCCACTAGTAAAGATTTAAAATAAGCACAATTAATCGTAAAATATCTTATCCTGCAAGTCGTACAGTATGGTAAGAATCGACTCTTCACCCCTAGACAAGTGGGTGGTTGAAGGGTGCTCTGGTGTGGTTTGCCTCCTTCTTTCCTATCAAACGTCTATCATCCTTAAATCTCCTTCTTTTTTTTTTTTTGTGTTTGTCACTCTCTTATAACACCTCTATCTAATCATAGGCCCTTAATTGACTTGTGTTGCAAGTGCCGTAAAACGCTTACTAAAACTCCAGGCAAAAAATCTGGTGGAGGCGTGCTGTCCTTCCTCCGAGGCAGCTCGCGAGAGGTGAACCCCCAGCAGCAGTTTCCTGGCTTAAGCCCGACTGTGGAGGCTGTCCGCTATGTCCCAGCCTCGGAACGAGGGGAAGCTGTCAGTGCCTCAGGTAGCTCATCTATACCAGGCTTGCCAACTCTCCTGAATTTCCTGGGGACTGTTCCGGATTTGGCAATTGGAGGAACTTGAGGGAATATTAAAACGTTATTACGCTGCTTCATAACCTGTCCCGCTTGATGTGATTTTTGTCAGTTGTTACATAATCTGCTGTCATAGCGTTGTATGTCAGTGACTGGGTTTTTTTTTAAGTTGGCAAGCCTGCAATACCATAGTACAGTAGTCTCTGTCTATAATAATGCCGAGTCTGCCTAAGAACTTGCTTTTACTGTGTGTGTGACTGACTTTGTTTCTGTTTACAGTGACATTTCTAAGAACATTTTCTAAAGATATAGTTCTGCCTGCAAACGTGGTTTCAAGGGTTGAATTAACTGGTACAGTTGCAAAAGCAGTGCTGTGTTGTGCATGCGCTGTAACCCAGGATGTCTAGCCTACACATGAGCTTTGACATAGTAGTTTGGACAGTGGCTTAATGGTTTTTAGTTGTTTTATTTTCAATGGGGGAATAAACAGGGGTGGGGGGGGGGAGTTACCAAGTAACTAACTCATAAGAGATGAGTGGTACCCCTTGAAATCAACCTAAAAATCATATTCCTGTAAGAACTGATGGAGGTTGCTTTTTCTTTAGTTTTGGATGAGAAAGTTCTCAGACAGAGAATAATGTATATGGTCATTTGTTGTGTTTGTCTTAGACCTAGATAAATCAGTCTTGCTGGTGGTCAGTGAATACCCTCTCAGGGTCTGCTTCTTGACTTTTTTCTCTTCAGTCCTGATATCAAATTTCTTCCACTAGCATCTGTGATGTAGTAGTATTGCACTTTGCAGTCACACTTGAGTTAGATTCCTGAGTGAGGAGAAATTTTATCGAATATCTCAAGTCTTTCTGCTGGAATGTTGTTTCTCTTCCAACCCAGGTTGGTCCTAAAGGGCAGGCTGGAAGCTTGCCTCCTAAATGATCTAAATTGTGTTAATGGGAACATAAAATCTTGTAAATACTTTTTTTCTTTTTGGTAAAATTTGTTTTCTCTTTGAAATGTGGCCATTGTTGTTTATCTGTGAACTGCATCCTAACAACAGCACGACAGTGATTCCATGTTGATCATTCTCTCCCCAGAGAGTGTAGAAAACATGGAGATCATGGATGATTCAATACTGTACCCTGACGAGAAAGGAAAAGGAACAGGCAGTGGGAACAATGGTCCGTCGCCTCACATAGAGCTGCAGTTCACAGATGCCACTGCCAAGTTCTACTGTCGCGTCTACTTTGCCGACCAGTTCCGCAAGCTGCGGAAGTTGATATTTCCTGGCAGTGACAATTTGTTTATCAGATCTCTCAGCCGTTGCAAGGCATGGGAGGCCAAAGGAGGCAAATCAGGATCGTCTTTCAGCAAAACTGTTGGTGAGTAGAAATTGGTGGTAGGGAGAATACACTTACTTTTACTTGATTTTTTTCTCTTTTGTGATATTCTTAAATGTTGTGAGTTATTTTTTGTCTGAGAGAGAGAGAGTAGTTGAGGGAGGGAAGACGAGAGAGAGAATGAGCGAGAGAACTTGATTGTAGGAGTGTGTTAATTTCATTTCTTTCAATTATTTTTTTGTTTGAGATTCAGAATTTATTTTCTTCGAATTCGCAAGATATTTTATATTATTATGGCTGTGATAACTGAGGTCATGCTTTGAATTCTACTGATACAGGCCGTCTCATTTTATGCATGGATAAGGTGCAAGACTTTTTAGTTTTCGTTCACTTTGTTGATTTTATTATGCTTGACTCCTATGTTGATGGCTCTGGTTTGAATCCCCATCCAGAGATTTTTTCAATACATGGGTTGTTTGTTTTGTTGTTTTAGTAAGAGTTTTAAGGCACTTGTAACACAATTAGGTCATATAAGTGCTGAAGATCAAAGGGAACAGGGAGAGATGACAACAAAAGATGCTTGATAGGAAAGAAGGAGCAAACCACATCGACCCCCACCGACTACCCACTACGGTTGTTTTTGGAGTGTTCGGGACTCTCTATCGGCTTGCTTTATCCTGTCTGGGATGAGCTTACTTTTAGTTAAGAGGTCTTGCCTCCTTATGACCTTTCAGTGTTAACATAGGTGTTAAACCCTTATGTTAACATTTGAAATAGGACACAATTTACGCCATTGACAAAGCAGACTGACTAGTCAAAATAAGATCATACCTACCAAAAACCACTTGAGTAACACAACTCAAAACTACAAAAATGTTCATCATGGAAAACTACAAAGAGGTATGAATAAAGCAATGGACAAGAGGTCTGACTGGCAGACCAGTTTACAATCACATAAGAAATATAAGCCAAATTGACAGCATAAAAGCTCTCTATAAGAGGTAACAATACAGCATATTCCTGTAAACTATCCCCTAAATAAAATCTATCAGGAAAAACCACCGATGTGCTTGCTTCATGACGATGTCTATGAAACAGTCCAACATCTGCTCTTTGAATGTCACAGACTAGAGAATCCACAAAAGCAACTTCCTCCTGCCATCCCTACCACAGGCAGTACCTGCTGCAGCAAAGAACAAGTTTTGAAAACCAACCTCTGCCTTTTCTAACATGGCATTGGGCAGATGGCTACGCACTTGAAAGGTTTACTGGATTAACAATGATGCAATAACCGATCTATTTTTTTTTCTGTATTTTCTTTCCTATTCAGATGATCGTTTCATCCTCAAACAAATGTCCAACATGGAGGTGGAATCATTTGAGAAGTTTGGACCTCAGTATTTCCAGTATATCAAGAATTGTTTAGCAGACCAGGTAGGATTGTTAGGGCTGATCACCTTGATGTGACTGGTTTCCATTCTGGCTACCATACAAAAGCTTGTGGTTTGATACTGATATTGAATTAGGTTTTGTTTCTTTTCTCCTTATATGGAGAACATTTTTTTGTGTGTAGATGAGAAAAAAAGATGTGAAGGTTGGGGAAGGGCAGGGGCAGGATGGGAATTGTTTGTCTAGAAAAGTTTTAAACTACATGTGTGTAATTGAAATGCAGTTGGGTTTTTTATGGGAGAAAAAATTTTTTGCTGAATTCAATTTTATTTATTCTCCTTTTTTAAATTAATTTTTTTTTTAGGGTGGAGTCTCTTTTTACATTATATTATGATAATAGGAAAGATATCTTCTCTAGCGCCCTAGTGCTTCACTATAAAATAAGATTTAAATTAGCATTCCGTGCATACTGGCCCATACAGCCATTTCAAAGACATATTCACCCATAATATGATAGGAGAATTCGTACACAAACAGATAATCATTGTGGCTACTGGTCACACTTGTTGTTGAAACAGGAATTTAAAGTAGATTTGGTTTTAGATCAGATTTAAATGCTGTCAAAAAGACGCCCCTCTTAAATGCAATGGGGGAAATGTCACGTTGAGGGAGCAGCAGTCTAAAAAACCTACTTTAAATATTATAGATTTTACAAGGCACAGTCTTAAAATGTCATTTACTAATGGACCGTAATTTTCAAAGTAAGCTAGATAACTGAAACAATGCTGAGCAGGGGTCGCACTACTCTTTTGTTCGATACAATATTATACTGATGTATTAAATGGGAGACTTGTCACATACGAGCAGAGCAAAAGTTACTAACCTTAGCTAGAAGTTGTGAAGATGAAGTCAGTAAAAGTATGTTTAGTTTGTGCTTTAGAGCTCAGTGGAAGAATTAAATTCATTAATTAATGTGGTGACCTAGTCATGAGTACACTACGTACACATTATCCAAGGTATTTTCGCCCTTCTGGCGGCATGGCAACCGGTCAGGCAAGCTGACATTGCACACTGTTGTTTCATGACCGTTGAGAACATCCCAGTAGAGAAATATTTGATGAACCATGATCTGTGATGTTTGTTTACAGATGTATCATTTGCAGAAGAAAAAGAGCCAAAAATCCCAACCATGACTGTTTGTTGCCAAGTACTTCTCTAAGACTCTGTTTTCATAAATTTACAGCAACCCACAGCTTTGGCAAAGATACTGGGAGTGTTTAGAATTGGTTTCCGCAACTCTCAGACCAACCATGCCCTGAGGCAGGACGTGCTTGTAATGGAGAACCTGTTCTACAGCAGGAAGATCACTCAGGTAAGGAAAAAGAGTTTGTTTAATAAGTAAAGTCTTCCTTGTTTAACATCACCACTCACATTTTTGAATACTTTTTTTTGTCTTTTATGTGTATTGTTTTTTTTCCTTTATTGACTGATTTCTATTCAAAGTTAATGTTTCTTTTTTCCAGTTAAAGGGGACTTGATACATCATTATGATATTGAATAATGTTGTAGAAAACAAAATCGCAGTATTGTTGTCGCAATTTGACAGTCTTCTTACATTGCCTTGTAACAGGGATTTGACTTGAAGACTCAAAATACCTACATTGACTCATTGTGTGCAATGAGATGTTAAATATCGTCACTGCCGGATTCTAAGCAGCTTACTCTAAAGATACATTGTTTTTTTCTTTTCCTGAATTCTGACTGACATCACACAACACATCTTATAAATAGCTTTCAGCCAGACTAATGTACTCAAATGGTCACTACAATGTTGGATTCCAAACAGCTAAATTGTGTATAATATTAATAGCTTTGGTTTTTAGTTTTAAGGAAATTTTAAGGAACCGAGTTTGCTATTTAGAATCCTGCAGTGATGATATAAAAGTGAATATGAAAGCAACAAGCTGTTTTGTGTTTTGTTTTCTTTTTGTTTTGTAAATGAAATTTAACCTGAAAGGCTCAAAATGACCCACACTGTGTGTTCCAAGACAATATAAAACACAAGCAAAGTGCCCTAATTGTAGTCTTTCATATTTGTACTTCTTTTGGAGGGAAAGAAATTTTACTTGAAAGGCTCAAAATGACACGTACTGCATGTCGTAGGATGATAAAAGAACTATTGCAAAGTGTCTTTCTCGTTGTTCAGTATTTTTCATTGTTGTCTCATGACAGAAATTTGACTTGAAAGGCTCAATGCGAAACAGGCTGGTGAATACTGCCAGCAAGCGGGCAGAGGAGGAGCTGGTCCTTTTGGATGAGAACTTACTGAAAAGTGAGTGGTCACCTTCCTGGTAGTGTGTGTGTGTGTGTGTGTCTGTGTCATAATTTGCTGATGAAGTTGTGAGTGGTTTTGTTACTGATTAGTGTGTATCCATATCCTTGTGTCTATGGATGGGTTGCTGTTAAAAGAAGAATTTTGTGTATTTATGTGTGTGTATGTGTGAGAGAGAGAGAGTGTGTGTGCATCACTTCTGAGTTATAATTTTCTGGAAAGAAGTGTGTTTCTACCCGGAGCTAAAAGATGTTGAGCCCAGCGTACTACAAATTGATGAAGCGTGGCCAACAAGCGGAAAAATGGCGGTTTCTTTGATTTCATTATTTTGACGTGCGCCTGATTTCCCCGCAATGCCATCCATGAAAAATGAAAGAAAATTATGCTCAATGGTTTGTCTCTGCAGCTGAAAGAAAAATGCATTACTATGATTAGATTAAGAGTGATATATGAGCTTTAATTCTATTTGACCTTCTATTTCTCCAATAGGCAGTGTGGAGAGTCCCCTATACTTACGACCTCACAGCAAGTCTGTGCTGAAGTCTGCCATCACAAGTGACTCCAGTTTTCTGTCCAGCAATTTGGTTATGGACTACTCACTCCTCGTGGGCATTGATGACGACACACACGAGTTGGTGGTGGGCATTATAGGTGAGGAGGCCCTGTTTGTGTGTATGCGTGTGTGTGTATGTTTACAAGAATGAAAAAAGCTCTGTGTGTGTGTGTGTATGGGGCTGGGCAGGTACCCACTACTGTAGGTGATGTCAGTACTGGCACCAGACCTCCAGTACCGGTACTGGGAAGGTGTCGACACCAAGTGGTGTTGGCTCTGGCAAGTGTTTAGCATAGTGGGTGGTGTGCCCTTGGAACTAAAGACCTAGTTACTTTGCAGTGTGTCGAAACTGTAAAGTCAGGTGCACAGCACAAAGCACAAGGTGACCTTGATACATGATATCTTGCTCAAAATTAACAACCGATTAAAAATAAAATTATGTTTAAATTTAGATATAGCATCAAATCAGGCTCATTGCTTACAATTTTGCTTATTTTGCTCCGCTGATTCCGGAAATAAATTCCTTAATTCATATTAACTAATTTAGAAAAATGAAAGAGATATCAGTATGGAAATGGCTGATTGTACACGCTATTCGTGGTTTCTAGTTTTCCATGTTTGTGCTATCTGTGCCTGACTGTAAAGAATTTCTCTATTCACCTTTTGCAGACTACATCCGCACGTTTACATGGGACAAGAAGCTCGAGATGGTGGTCAAGTCTACAGGCATCCTGGGCGGTCAGGGGAAAATGCCCACAGTAGTCTCACCTCAGCTCTACAAGGGACGCTTCCTGGAGGCCATGGACAGATATTTCCTGCAGGTGCCAGACCGCTGGATGGGGCTTGGCAGAGGTGGGTTCAACATTTTTGCCTCTTCTCATTTAGCTTAACACTTTCCTCTTCAACGCAGCCAATGAAAAAAAAAATGAGAAAGCCACACCAGAGCTTAGTCCAGCTAGGCATGCATCTTGTCTCTCCTAGAGAATTCTCTCAATGGTGAGTATAGCTGTTATGGAAGTAGAGCAGTGACATTAAGCTGTTACTTTATTTTATTTTCATTTCTAGTGAGGAATGTATCATTGTCAGCAGTCAGAATTTACTTTTTATTCTCTTTAATTGCATGTTCACTGGAAGTTTTTGAGCAAATGGATGACCAATTGTTGACGAAGAATGTGAGCAGGAAAGGGTAAAAGCGACATGCAATTTTGACAGACAACACGGTGCCGCTAACTTCCTGTGAATCTACCCATAAGTCGTAGAATCCAGTGTAACTTAAAGTTGTATGTATTTGAACTCGAATTGTTTCATCTCTCAGTCAACAAATCTCAGAACGCTGATGTATGTTTTTTTCATCATCTTTGTGGGATCAGCTCCCTGTCACTACTGTCAGCTCTTTCTTAAATTGTGCTCTATAACACGAATGAAGCCAACATGATGATCGTATGGGTATATGCTTATGTATGTGTGTATTTGTTTTCCTTCAGTATTATCATATTTTTTTCTCTTCAACTCGAATTCAAACCAACTGTTGCTTTTCTTTCTTTTTCTTCTTGCAGAGTCCACAACCCGGGCCCATAAAGTGGAAACTACAGAGGGCAAGGAATCTGCTCGTAGATGACGCAGCTATTGAGGTCAGATCAGGGCAAGTATAGAACCCATTATAGAGTACAGATGGACTGCTTTGTGTAAGACTCTGCCTTACGCCATTTTGGAAAGTGACATGTATTGACAATGGAGTTTTGCACTAAGCAATGCAGATGAAGAGACCATATGTATGACCGAGTACTGGAATGCTGACCAGCGCACATGTATGACTGGCAGTTGAGATTAAACTGGGAAACGTGTGATCCAACACAAGAGTATAGTGAGGACATGTTTATGTATGGCCAGCCTCTTACATACTTGTCAGGATGTATGTGTACAGCTCTAGAGGTCATATCAGATTCTGTATGTTATATGTATGTCCCAACTCTTGGGTGCAAACTGGACTATGTATGACCCAGCAGTAGAGTACATACCCGGATGTCTGTATGAGCCAGTTCTGTAGCATTCACGAGGACATATGTATGACATGGCAACTGAGTTTAGATGAGGAGACATATGTGTCACACTGTGGTGGAATCAAGCACTTGTTAATATTTTGGCATGTAGAATTATTGGCATCATCTTTAACCTTATCTGTATGCCCTTGGGTCATTTTATCCCCCTGGGGTTATATTCTTCACATTTTAGAATACTTCAAGTGCGAAGATCTCTTTGAAACTTTCAGTATATCTCAAAAAATCATTTTGACAGACTGCTATGCAAAGCGTACGGATCAAATTAATGAGTAAATTTCCTCTTTGGAAAGTGGTGGCACAGAGTTCCCCAAGTCGTTTGGGGATAGTAAAACACGACGTACGGGTTAAGTTAAGCTTGTTCATTTTGTCTTGTCTTTGATGTATAAAATGCCCATCTTTCTTGAATAGAAGTCGAGACATTTGTAATTGATGAAGCAGGGAGTTACCAGTGCCAGAGGTAAAATTAGCAAGAAAAAGGCTGCCGAAGTTTGGTGACATCCATAGCTTGAGAGTCCTTGGCAACTTAAAAATTTGAATTTTTAAAGCCTTTAATCAATGTCTTTCTGTAAAAGTCCTCACAGAAATGTGTTTTTAAATGGACCTAAAAGGAGTTGAGCCAAAAAACAAAAATTTGATTCGAATTGCTAAATCAGTGAAAAAATGCCAGTTTCTTCGATTTTTTTATTTTGACGAGCATCTGATTACACCATGATGCCTTGCATATGATATTGTAAGACTGAAAAAAATTCTTGTACTTGTCTTGACAAATATATGACAGCGTGAGAAAAACCTATTGGACGCTGTGGGAGATATTTTTTCATGTATGCATGATTGAAAACACTCTTACAGCGGGGATGAAACGAGTGTGACAAAAATTTATACAGGCTAAAAAGGAAATGATTTTATTATCATCTTGAAATGAATGTGATGCACAGGCTCTGAGGAATGTTTTCATATTCAGATTTGTTTTTGTTTTTTCTTAAAATAGAATCAATAAATTTATTCATATTTTCTCAATTTCTAATCTTTTGAATGTTTATACGTGAATATCAGAAATTCTGGTAAAGGCAATGACATAAATGGTAAAATATTGCTCAGGAAATACAGCAGGATGTAGAAATAAGCTTTAATGATGTCACAAAAATATACTAACGGGTTTGAAAGGTTTTTCCCATGCTGCTACTCATCTATGTGACCAAATACGAGAATGCCGAAACATGGACGTATGTACAGAAATTACAGCCATATGTTTTTGAGAATTTTTCAGCATGGCCGTGCCTGTTGTGGACTTTAATCCATGTGAAGCTGTGATGAATATAATGTGATGCTTAGCCTACTTTCCTTTCCTAACTTTGTGGTATGCGGCACATTTTGTTTTACATTCCAATGCTTTCAAGTCTTAAAGTTGTGAATTTGAGATTTGAATTAAATTTATCGTAAGGGGAAAAACATTACGCTCTCCTCATTAATGTGATGTGGGAAAATATTCATTTATAATACCTTTTCCTGCTTGATGTTTAAATTTTCCCTTTAGAAATGGTAAAGTTCCAATGCTGCTATGTAGATGTTTACATTGGTCTCTGACTTGTGTGTTTATTTTCTTTGAAAAAGCTTAGTGCCATCTGAACAACTACAGAACATAATTCTATTTCTTGCTCTTGTTGTACAAAATGATCTGCAAGAATTTGCATGTTGTTGTGGCTGGGGAAGGGGTGGGAGTGGGGTTTGTTTCAATTCCTATTTATGTGACATTGCTTTTTAAATATGACTGATTAGTTACTGTGGTCTTATAACAGAAAGGGAAGTGGATAGATGTGCTTTGCCAAATGTGGAATGTTTTAGCTGGCCTGTGCTATTAAAATTTCTGTGTTGTGTTGACTGGAACAATGTTTTGTCTTTTCCAAGTGTGGGACACCCATTTGCTTGCCACAGTTCAAATTGTTAGCCATTTGAGCTTTTCTCTTTCAATGTTGATAAATTACTTTCACAACGCAGATTTGTGTGTATGCATGTGTGTGAAAGAATTGATTGTGCTGAAGTGAGTAATACTTTTTTTTTAAATTCCAAATTTTATGTCTGCTGCCATGTTTATTCTTATCGAACCATACACTGTGCTTCCTAAATATATGTGGTGTTACTGTTCCATTGACTTTTCATTACTATTAGTAACTGAAAATCTCTTTACTATTAGTAACTGAAAATCCCTGGAACTATTAATAGAATACTTTGTTGAACACAAAGGCGTTCAAGACTAATCAATGCTGTGAACACAAAAGGATTTCAAATCCCTGAGATTTCATTTCCCCTCTTTGTTCATGTATACAAAAAGGAAATTTTACAAGAGAGGCAAAAGACTAACTTTTTGTGTGTGTTTCAAATTAACTAAAATTTCGTCAGTCTGATTATTTTATGTCAATATTCATTGGTCAATCTAACTTTTGGCTGATTTGCTGAGGTATCCACTACATAGCTATGGAGTAATTTATTAACGTTTCTTTTGTCATAATAATATCAATATATGTAATTGGGTCACAACACATATTTTCAAGACCCAAAAACTTCCTTAATCTTAACTGTACAACCATAAAACCAAAATAGAAAGACACGCCATAAAAAGGGCTTTCTCTTCGGTGTAAAAATGCTACTTGACCTAATTACACATATATAGTGGGGGTTTTTGTTATAAGGCGGCAGATCTGCCTTCCTGTGAAGTCACAGTTGTGATGCTTTTAACGTCTTCTCTGTATTCTGTACATATCTATATTCTAGCATCTTTGTGACAACTTTTATTATAGATGCACTTTGTGCCCCCATATAAAGCCACAAGCTTCTGCTTTCCCCTGTAATTATTGTATGGGCTTGATGCTCCTTTTCAAGATTATTAGGTTAGTAAAGGATGGAACCTTTCTCTCAGATAAGGCAGAGACAAGTGGGTGGAGAGCCTTGAAAACTCCACTGGACTGGGGTGTCTGTGGACGGCCTGCCCACCCTGAGAAGAGGCCATTCATGTTGAGGGTAGGAGGGTACAAGGGGTTTTCATGAGACTGGAAAGACCTAACTGCCCTGTGACCGTGTAATTCCGGTAGGGTTCACGTTGCCCATTCCCCGCCACCAATGGCTACTGGCTAAAGTTTTCTACTCTTTCAAGAGGTATCTGCCAAGTGGGAAAGCCATTGGATCGTCACGTCCTGGGTCGTTGTGCCTTTACTAAGAGGTCCAAGGCTAGTTGAGCATTCCGCTTGATCCATCCCCTGCTCCCAGACACTCTCAAACTGGCTGGTTCCTTCTCAGCCACAGAGGGTGTGTTGATAAAAAGCAGTAGAGGTGTTAGGTAGATTAAACACCACTCAAGGGAGAGTAGGGGTGTGTTAGTGAGGGGCATAGTGTCTACCACGCATCGGTGGGTTCTGCCTCCTGCACTTTGTGGGGCCACACCTGCTCCCATCCTGTTGTTTTAACCCCTCTAGGAAAGGGGGGGTTGGTTTGTTGGCGTCAACAACTCGCCGTTCGCCAGAGCCGTGTCAGTGAGGACAGGGACCACCAGGGGCAGGTACGCTTGGCTGGATTGGGAGAAGCTGTTTGAGACGCTTTGGCATTTCTCAATATTTAAATGAGACCCATCTCCAGTTTTTGATCCCCTTTGAAAACTCCAAAAAGGTCTGAAGTTGAAGAATATCCCATTGGGGGTTCAGACTCGGGCCATCTCCTCTGTTGCCTGGCCTAGCTAGTACCGGAATACGGAATGCTATATCCTTTGCCGGAAACCAATTTTGTCCTCCAAGTTTACAGTATCACAGACTTTCGTATAACTCCAACCCTATGAAATACGATAGATACCAAACTGAGTAGAAATAAATGGTCCAGAATGTAATATTAATATACAAGTTTGATAATAAAAAAACAAAAATTGGCTTGGGTCTTTTTTATTATGGTATTATGGTTGTAAACAGCCAAGCAATGCCATGAACCAGCTGAAGTGGCGTTCTGTACTCTAAGGTATCGAATAAACGGGGGGGGTTGGAATAAATGGGGTGAGTGGACAAGTGGTACAAAATCAATAAACAAGGGGTTACATTCAACCTCATACCCCTGTACCTGTTCTAGTAGGAACAATTCTGTTTTATTTCTCCTTCAGTGAATAAAAGAGCAAGAGATCATGAAATTTTAGTAAGTTGCTGTGACAACTTTTCCCACTTAGGAACAAACTAGTTTAATTTATTTTAAAAATGTAAACCAATGTACAAAAGTTTTTTGGTTGTTTTTTTTTTCGGTAAGTGTTTTACGGCGCTCGCAACTGCATTAAGTCATACTTTTAAAATGCTCCGAAAATTGAGGTAGCCAACCCGGTACTGGTACTAATACTGAGGGTAATTTGCCATTAACAAAAAAAAAAGAAGTTTCGTCATACAGATATCTAGATTCTATAATACATAATGTTTCACATGATCGTTGGTCATGGCAAACTGGAAAATAATAAACGGGGGGTATGGAATAAGCGGTACTGGTACTAATACTGAGGGTAATTTGCCATTAACAAAAAAAAAAGAAGTTTCGTCATACAGATATCTAGATTCTATAATACATAATGTTTCACATGATCGTTGGTCATGGCAAACTGGAAAATAATAAACGGGGGGGTATGGAATAAGGAGGGGGGGGGGGGGGCGCTTATTCGATACCTTCGAGTATATTATAAGTTAATGCCAGTGTCTTACACATATGTTTTAGCAACTGGATTCTACTGCATTTCCCCTTTATTAGAGGATTATGGGTACCCATGTGTCATGCTGATGATTTTGTTCATGTATAGTCTATGTAGCTCTTTGTAAATAATACTCTTCAATATTAACTTTCACTTGTTTTTTTAATAGATATTTAACATCATACTCAATTTTTTCTGTAAAAACGGGTATTTCAAAGGCCGATTTTTACATTTTGAAAATATTGTTTGTAGTCTTTTTATGTACTTTTTATCTTTCAGAACGTAAGAGCATTTCTCGAAACGAAATTATCATTTTCTGTTTCTTTTGTATGCTTGCTTTTTCGTTCCATTCTCAGATATGTGAGACATTTAGTTGAAAGTTTGTACGCTTTATGTGAGCTCCATTGCCCAGGGAATGAGATATCTCTCCTAATGCTGAATTACCTGCTTCAAGTCAGGCTTCATGCAGTTGGCAATTGGGGAGAATTTTTTTACTTGATTCCAAAGGAAGCCAGAGTCGAGGGTTTAGTCTTCTGACATAAAAATAAAAGTGAGAAATCAGACATCCCATGTGTGACTGACTCACATTAGATTTTTAGAGAGGCTAGGTGGGTGGTTGGCGGATGCTCTGGTGTGGTTTGCTTCTTCTTTCCTATCAAACATCTATTGTCTTTATCTCCCTTCCTTCTTTTTTGTGTTTGTTACTCTCTTGTAACACCTCTAATCTTCGGCTCTTGACCTTATTGTGTTGTTGCAAGTGCCGTAAAACACTTACTAAAACAAAACAAGAGAGGCTGACTGTGGAAAAACCAAAACAATTGGACCTAGCTTCACCATCTTATTGGGCAAAATTCAGCATTGATCCCTCTCTAGCTTTTGTCTGTTTTGTTTTAAATTAATACTTAATATTATGATGTGTAGGTTACTAAGCTGCTAGGGTTGGTACTCTCTGATTGGAAGGTACCAACCACCATGTACAAATAAATTACTGTCATTGTGGGTCAAAAGACATTTGGTCGACTACCCCGTCAACATAGTTGTTTTGAAGCCCACATCAACACAGTTTAAATAATTTAGGATGCCTCAGCTGCAACATCCCAGCAGAAATACTGAAATACACTATAAAAATTCTCCCCTCTCTGGGATTGAACTTGTGTCTTCTGCATGATTGTGATACAGCAAAGGGTCCAACTGCTACACCACATTCGCCAGTTCACTACCCCTGAAGAAAGCAGAAATAGACAAAGAGGAAGAAGATGAACAGAAAAAAAAAAGACAGTATTCAGATGTAACTAGTAGGATCGTGGTATAGAACTATTTACAACTTTTTCCTGTTGTGTTATATTTTAAAACTCTTCATGTACAAATGGGAGAAAGGGAGTGGGGTAGCACTAGCAGCAGTTTCTTTTTTCATTTTTTTAAAAAGAAAAGTACGCAATATGTGAAATTTACTGCCTTATTTGTTAAAATGAATATTTCTTCTTGCCAAATAAATGAACATAATATGTACCGGTAGTTCAGCTCTCATGAAATAGTCAGTTCATTTATTTATGGTACCACAAAAAAATGTTTGACTCTGGTAACACTATAGTGCTTAGACTTAGGGTCATAACACATTTGACCAGGTCTCTATCTTTTTTACTGGTTTCTAGTTATTCTTTTGGTTAAAAAAAAAAAAACTTGAAAAGGCTGTAACAGGTTCCATATTCTTAATATAGGAAGGTTTTATTTGCTGTAATAAAAGACCTAGAACTGTTATGGAGATTTTACTATCTCTTTGGCTCAAGTCATGATGAAATTGGCTAAGGTAAGCTCTGTTTTGTTTCTTTTCAGTCTTCTTAAATTAGCAAAATATTTCTTGGGAAATTGCAATATCGCTGTGGGACGTTACATAGAGCCTGGTTTATTTGATTCAGTCCGGTGAGCCATTCAAGATGCCTTGCTTTACCCTGAGATTGCCTAATCACCTCTAGGTTGATAGGGGACCCAGAGAATTCTGCACAAAACATGTTTATCTTGATTCAGTTAACATTCCTGCCTATAAACTTGCAGGCTCAAACTTTGTGGTCTCATTGCTTGCTTATGTTTGTCACACCTAATGCTCATCTTCATACCATGTTTGTCATTACATTTTTTGCATGTCAACCCTTATTGTATGTACAATTTGCAACATTACGATTCACTGAAAATATATTTGTGCCCTTACAATTGTAGAAACTATGGTCCAGTCCTATTTAATTTTCTTTTCATCTGCTTTTCGGTTGAAAGTTTTATAAACAAAGTTTTTCAATTTAGAAAACATCACTGTTTAATTGAATTTGTCATAAATCGTTTTTCCCAAACATAAATAATGTCACGGATAATGAAGTGATGTTTGTGGTGGAATTAATGGTTAGACTCTTCACATGCACGCAAATGAAGATGCTTGATCCTCATAGGGAAAATAATCATCTTTGTCTTTTTGCTTAGGTGTATCTCAGACTGAATAGGCAGGGCTGAAGCAGTCCGTCTCTAAAATAATCTTAGTCTTAGGTATGAAAATGGGAATGCAAGACATTTGCCACTTAATAATGAAGAATGATTTAGAACTATGGACCAAAAAAACAGTCTTGGCAAACTTTTCCTTCTAATGAATGAGAAGAAAGAAGCTCATCTAATTTATTAATATTAGTCACACTGTTCTATTACTCCTTAAAGAGAGCTGTGCAGTCCTGTCCTCTTACTTTATTCATTGCTTTTTTATGTGAACTATAAATGAAAAACCCAAGGAACACTTTGGGATGTATGTGCTTGTGTCTGTGGAGTAGGAGTCAATGGTGCCTGAAGGGATAATTTTTTGAGGAAAACTCTTGAAAGCCCAAGGACCTCAGATCAACAAGCTGTGTTTGCATACTTTGCCATGCTTATAGTGGGGAATTATTACATGTCATTTAGTGACATTTTTTAGGAAATCAAAAGTTGCAGTTGTATCAAGTGCCTGTATTTTGCTTTTTTGAAATCCAGATACTACTCCTCTTACTCTATGTGTTTGGCGGTGTAATAATTTGCAAACGACAATATGTACATCAAATTTGTTACTCAAGTAACAGGGTTATAGCTTACAAATATGATTATAAAACATTTGTGTAGAGAAGTTTATAACTGCAGAAGTGTGCCTGTAGTGAGATTGTTGTGTGGCGTATATAAATCTACCAAAATTTTCCTTCCCCTTTTATTTTATTCATTATTGTGTCTGTAAATTGAGAGAAAAAGTACATTTATATGCTTCACTTGTAAAAATATGGTTCATAAAGTGAAAGTGCAATAATAAAATGTTATGGAGACCGGACAATTTTTTTGTTCTTGTATTGTTTTTTGTATGGCTCATGTAAAGTCTGTTGTCTTTATGGCCATCAACTTATATGAATGATTTTAACAAACACTTCTGTCACAAGCAAAGACTACGGTATGCTAGACTACTTACTTACTTACTACCCATTACGCCATCTGGCGTTTAGGGCAGCAACAAAGGATCTCCAGCTCTGTCTGTTTTGGGCCATCTTGGTCAGGGTTCCCCACGAATGATTCCAGGACTTCATTTCAGACTCTACTGTGTGTCTCCAGGTTACTTTGGGTCTGCCCCTTTTGCGACGTCCTTCGGGTGTCCAGTGGAGGGCAGTCTCAACAATAGAGTCTGGTTCTCTTCTAGACTACAGGCAATTGCAAATTTCTATACTCAAAGAGAGGATTTTCTCTTTCGTCTTGGCTAGAGTTGGTGGGGGGGGGGGGGAGTTAATGACAACACTGACCCACATTGGTCGAATATAACATAAATATATAAACAGCTGGGGAGAGGGAAATTTTTTTTTTAATGTAAGCTCTCCATACTTAAGAATCTAATTCTATCCAAAGTTCACATAGGAGTGGTCCATGTTTAAAAAATTATTTTTTTTTAATCCAAAGCCCTTCTTTCATGTTAACTCACTCAATCATGGGAGTTTTTTCCAAAAATGTACCCAGAAACCGGTCATTTTGGCACTTATGTAAGGGCTCACTAGTAACCATAAATGTCATCCAATTGCTTTGAAATTTGGCACGAAGTATAATACAACCTAAGATGGAACTTAACACATACCAAATTTATTTGAAGTACATATAGCTGTAGTGGTTTTGCTTTGGGGTGTTATACAAATTGGCTTTTTTGGGGGGGCTTTTCTTTTTTTTAACGGTGACCTTATTTAGGCCACATATGGCCTAAATAAGCTAAACCCCTCTCCCTAACCTTATTTTGACCACATATGGCCTAAATAAGCTACCCCCCCTTACCTTATTTAGGCCACATATGGCCTATATAAGCTAGCCTATCACCTGACATTATTTAGACCTCATATATATATAGAGAGAAAGAAACCCTCTTCACATCCATCTTCCATCGCAGCAGGACATGTAATGAATCTAGAATCAATTTAAGGTCCTTTTCTGTATCTACAAATCTGCACTTAAAACCTGTGCCGTTGGTACATGTCTGAATTACCCATACTGAATTTATTAATAATATAAATGTGTATTTTCTTCCAAAGCAGACAGGTGGACCCTGGGGTGAAGCCTAACATCGTCTAGTGTTAGGGTAAGGCAAGGTTTTAAAAAGAAGAAGAAAAAAAACCATGGTGGGCAGACTCGGTTCGACATTATTCCAGTTAAACTTCTACCTAAATTGTCTTTCTTAATTAATTTTTTTTTTTTTTTTTTTTTTGAAAAAAAAAAATTCTTTTTTTTTAGGTTAAATCAGCCCGCAAACATGATGTATCTACCGAACCTAGGGTAACACTGCCACCTGGCAACTCTGAATGTCTTTGTATTTTGAGGATTTGAGATGTAAGTAAGCAACAGATTCGATTTTTTCGTAGATTTCTAGAACTAATCATAGATTCGCAAGATCGAGATTCTACTGATCTTTTACTTTGCGAGGGGGGTTATTTCAAAATTGAGGAAAGATTAATGTTGCTGATTTATGATGGAAAGAGCAAGAGCAAGCCTAAATTGATATTCAAATATCCTTGTGAGTGTCTAGATCTATATATTGTATGTCATGTAATAGAGTATAATATTAATAAAGATTGTTGAATACTTTCATGAATAAAAAAAATTGTGCGAGAAAGGCAGAGAGAATAGATTGCGACACATGCTCAGCTGAAAAGTGTGAACAAATGTGCTGAACGTTCCTTCATTATAACCGATATTTGTCAGTGTGTAATGATGGTAGAAACAAAATTCCAGCACCTCTCAAGGCAGAATTGGCCTGGGAAATAATAAAATGACATATATAAAATTTGGGGCCATGTTCCAAAACGAAATAACTAGTACTAGTATACGGTTATCTTGGTCAAGGGATTGAACTCAGCCTTCGAGGTGACTGAGATATCTCGGTCATGGGATTGAGTGAGAGTTAATGCAGAATTTTAGAAGAGAAAGAATTATTTTCAAAGCGATAAACATGGAAGGGTTATCAGAAATTTTTTGCAACCACCCAAGTACAGGGTGATCCCCCCCAAAAAACTACAACTTTTTTTCTGAATATCTCACACAAAATTTGTACTAGAATGTTGTAATTTGGAGCAGATAATATTCATTCAAAAGGAATTTGTTTGACATAAAATTCACTACGAAGAAACTTATTTTCGAAAATGGAAATGGCTTTGATAAAAGCCACCAATAAATCAAAGTGTACCAATTTAAAAGACATTGTAAAGAAAGTCATGGAATGCTTGGGTTTTGTTGGGGGTTTTTTTGTTTCCTTTTTATTTTTAATATCTAATCTTTCCATCCTTGTAACCTTTGAACAACATTTCTTTTCTCCTACAGAGTTTAACAAATATTTGTAAAATTCTGAAATTCCAAGAACAAATCGTCGATATGTCCTTCTTTGGATTCGACACATTTTAACGCGTCATTCGAAATGTTCAGTGGAAGCCAAACACAAGGCGTCATTAAGGATCCATTCAACCATGAGTAGTCAAAGCCACATATTACACTGTACACCTTACAGTATGGAGCTGTTTCTAGAGATGATGGGGGGTGGGGGGAGGTTTCCAAAATAGCATTTGTTGAGTTGACATAACCTGAAAGCAGTACGGGTTTGCCAAGGAACTAAATGTCAAAGAGGAATTGTTCACGCTTTTCAAGTCAAGACGATCGAGGAATCATGAACACATTGCTTTCCTCTGATAGCTTGGCCTAAAAGAAAATGGTACAGTCGTAGATGGAGAACTGCTTTCGGAATGCGAACTGTTGAGAAGTAGGAAAGTCATTGCTGCAGACATCGTCTACGGACAGACGTGTCATGGGGCTCATCTACTGAATTCTGCACCCTGGTGACGTTTAAAGTAAAGGGGTGCGAACGGTGTGTGTGTTTGATCTGAAGTGGTTGTTTTGTCTGGAAATTTTTAGTTCTAATAATAATAATACGGGAGTGCTCATTTAGGCCACATAAGGTCTAAGTCTAAATAAGGTCAAACCCCCCACCTAACATTATTTATGCACACACACACGGACTATTTTCATTCAGACTTAGGCACAGAACAGCTATGGCACAGAATAACGCTACTAAAAGTAAAAGCTTATGAAGGATAGGCCTGTAGGAACAGAAAATGCTTAAGATGTCTTTGGAAGCTGTCAAGTGTTCTTTTCATAGTTCCATGGGTAATCTGTTTCACATAAATGGACCAAGATATGAGAAAGATTCTGTTTCTCTACTGGTCCTTACAGAGGGACCATTTTCACCCTTGACGTCAAAGAAGGCCTTACAGCTTAAGGGCACTTTAACATTATTTGCGTTCCTTGTGCGAAACTTACGAAATGAGTTTGTGGTGAGGAAATGTTCAATACAGAATACAAAAAGCCCTCTGCTCTTAATTAATCTTAACCACGATCTCAGCAGGCAAAGGAAACTTGAGAAAAACTATCTGAAAACTTCTGTTGGCCTGTTAGACTACTCTACTATAATTTGCAATATTGCACAATCATTGGGATTTATGCGAACTAGTGTGTCATGCTACAAAAAGGGGGACATATCTGAAAATGGGTTGTTGTTTTTACACCCTATGCAGGGCAAAACTATTCTGTTGATTTATCTAAAAAAAATGAACATCAGACAATTCCTTTTGGCTTCCAAATATTGTGTACAAATTTGAAGCGTAAAACTTCAGTGTGAAAGAAAATATATTAGCAAAAGAAGTTGTATAGGTTTTTTTTTATCACCTTGTACTTTTGTAGCTTAAAAGTTAAGGGACCATTCAACAAAACAGCCTTCGCTCAAACCCTGACTTTCATGAAAGGGTATACCTGTCTCCGTGGTTTTATGCACCGTGCATAATTTAGCAAAATTTGATCATTTTTTGCATAATTTCTGATTATTTTCCTTTATAATTCTTTGTTAAAATTAACAGAATCGCATAATTTCATATTTTTGGGCTCAGTTTGCATAATTTCAGAATTTTTCTTACATAAAACGACGGGGACAGGTATAGCCAACAATTTAATGTCCACAGTATAGTGTATAGCCAGCACTGCATCACCAGCTTCTTTCTTTCGTAAGACTTTTGCAGCACAATATCAATATAAGGTTATACAAGTGTCAGAGACTAGATTCTTTTTTCGTTTTAGTAAAGAGAAGCACATCGACACCGTAAATGGACATTTAGTTAGTGTTGTGAAAAAGTAAGACAGACAGTTGAGACAGACAGAAAAAAACCAGAGAGAAAGTAAAGCAAAAGGACCTACCAGTGGCGTCCTCCAACCACCTGGGTGACCCGTCCGCAGATTAGAGCCATTACAAGAAAGCAACAGACACAAAAAAAGGAGGAGAGAAAAGAACAAAAGATGTTTGACAGGGAAGAAGCAGTGAGCAAACCACACCAGAGCACCCGCTCACCAGCTTCAAATCAATTCCAACCAAAACCTTAAACATCTTAAGTTACATTCACTTTCACTACAGACAATCCAATGAAGAAACAGTTCAAACAGCACACTCATAAGTTACATTCACTTTCACTACAGACAATCCAATGAAGAAACAGTTCAAACAGGCACACTCACACAGTAAGATTAAGAAACTAGACGCGTCTGAAAATTCTATTTTATTCCTTTTCCGACAAAGTTAATTTATAATTAACTGGGAATGTTTTCTCCTTCCCAAGTAAATTTTGAAAAAACAAAGCCAAACAAACCTTTGAACATGTAATTCTGGAGTGCAGAATCTCCATGCATAGAGTACAAAATGTGTATATTATATAAATATGAAGTTTATTTCATAAACAGACAGAAAACAGAAAATCAGAAAGAGCATAAAGTAAAGTTTACTTTCAAAATCAGACTAGACAAAAATGTCTCTTGCCACATTTATAGTAAACAAAACAATTTTCAATTAGATTGACAATTCATCAAAATATGTTTTAAGACTATTATGCTATTTAAAACTACAAAACATTTCTTTCATGAAGACTTTATTGTATTGTTGGACTTTTCTGGACACTGGAGATAAATATAATAATGATCCATTTCGTTAACGATTTCACGTAAATTGTTCTAAGG
>NW_004797795.1:469133-504133 GCF_000002075.1 Aplysia californica
CAGAGGACAATTATTTATATTTACTTATAAATATTATTCACATACAACATTTATCAAGTATTTCGTAACATCAGTCACACATACAGATAAAGCAAGACATAAACAGTACACATATTTCAAGAACATCACTCTGCAGAGTACAATTATACACATTATTTATGTACGACATTTATTAAACATTTTATTACAACATCAGTGATACATACAGATATTGAGCAAAATATTGACCAGTATCTCAATACAAATTTTTGTGGCTACAACGTCAACAAAACGTATTCAATCAAAATAAATACTGAAAATGTGAGTAGCATCTGAAATCCATTCTTCCAAAACTAATTTGAATTTGTCAGCATGCATTACTATGACTTAATGCAATCCTCCTCTGGAGAGTACATGAACAGTTTCAGTGTACTATGCAGGTCTGCCATAAAAGATAAATAACAATCTCCTCAATGTTGTGTAACAATCTCCTCAATGTTGTTTGAATGAAAAACCAAGTATACATATATGCAAATCTGGGTAGACTTCTTTAATGAACTCCTTGACTGCAAACAGTATACACATGCATTCCAGATGCTAAAGAAAATTCCATGGGACCAAAGTGTCACAGGTCACAATCTTCAATCAACGGTTGTTCGCTATTCATTGTAAGTAAGAGGTAAACTATATATCAATATCAATAAAAAGAGAATGAAGAGATAGCTTCATCCATTGACAAGACCTGTATAGAACAAGCCATAACGATATGAATAACTTGAAAGTACTGAAACTGAACAAGTGTTTTAATTCAATACATAAGCTGTTACTGTCTCACCTGATGTGTGTAAGAACAAATTTCGTTTTCTTTTATCAGTTGTGGAGCCTGCACTCACATTCACATAGTCTTTATACAGATCACACAATCTCATAGCTAAAACGATACGCCTTCAAGGAATGGCACTCTATTCCAAAGTTGGTAGAAGCCGTATGAGTCAATATGAGAAATGTTAACAAGGAAATATAAAGCATGCAAAGCATCCCTTTGACAACAAGTGTAAAAAACACTGGGAGAACCTAATAAATATAAGTCATTGTCATGTAAGATATTTGTTAGTCAATAACTACACAATACACAGAAGATTTGAAAGTACTTCAACAAGTAGACAGTAGAGGTGCTGTCAAAGATTTTTTTTAAGAATTAAAATTAAAAATTGTACTTTTGATGCATTCGGAAAGACATGGCAACATCACATCCTCAATGCAGAAAAGATAAAAGAAGGAAGAAAAACTAAAAAATTGGCATTACTTTAGTTGAACAAACGAATACGCGTTGTGATTTTTTTTTTGCATATTGGGCATTTTTTAAGTTGCTCACTGCAATTCCAACAAGTGCAGTGGCCACATTTGAAAGCCACAGTTTTCTCTTTATCCAAACAAACCGGACATGTCATGCGCTCTTTAACATCTTCTGGGTCTACTTCGTCAAAATGAGATTTCATTGGGTCTGAAACCTTTGGCGAGTTGGCTCCTCGGTGGTGATCGGGGCCAGTTGACTGTGAAGTGGCCCCTGTTGCTGCCTCTGTCGAGTTTGAGGTGGTGACTCGCCGTGAGGACGAACCTCGGGCATTTAGTATCAGCTTCATGGCCTGATCCCTCCTGCGATCCAGCATCCTTTGCTAAAGAAAATATGAGTACGGTTGGAAGATCAATCAAAAAGACCTTGAGAGGATTATAACTTACAACTAAGAAAAAACCCAAAAAAAACAAACAAAAAAACCTAAAAAAAACCCACCAACAACAACAACAATGTAACAAAATTGCAGGGGATTTATTAATAGAGCAGACTACTCTGAAAGTTGAAGGGGGGGGGGGGGGGGGTCCTTGCCTTCAAGGGCCAAATTTCAAGATTGAGGGAGAAACTAGGCATGGTATCATGACCTAAACTTTGAGGTGATACCCCTTAGAAATTTCCAAAATTATAAAGTATTCCAATAATTCAAATACTAAAGGACCAATGACAGCTGACATCAATGTGTGCATGTTAGGGATGGGAATCAAGTCTTGTTACACATCATGGCCTTACGACCTAATATATTGTGAAGGAACTAAAGGTGGCACTGAGCCCATGTCATCCAGTGCTCATACAACTGAGCCTTTGAATTATTTCCGTAAGCATTTTACAGCACTTGCAACACAATCAGGTCACATAAGTGCCGAAGACTAGGTGTTACAAGGGAGAAACAAACACAAAAATGAAGGAGAAGAGATTTTAAGGATGATAGATGTTTACTTTAGTTTAGTAGAGGTTTTACGACGCTCGCAACAGCATAAGGCGGTCCCCATGGTTTCATGCACCCCGCATAATTTAACAAAATTTGATCATTTTTTGCATAATTACTTATTATTTTCCTTCATCATTCTTTGTTACAATTGATTTCACATTTCTGGGCTCAATTTGCATAATTTCAGAATTTTTCTTGCATAAATCAAAGGGGACAGAAAAGGTCATATATAAGTGCCAAGGGGTGGATGTCAACAGAGAAGTCCTTACAGGGAATCAGGCTTACTCTGCTCACCTCTCTAGCTTCAACAGCACAAAGTCTGCTTCGACTATCAAGGCACCCCGGAAATAGCGGGTGACAAGAGTGTCACAAACAAAACATACAAAAGAAGTAAAGGAAAAATGACGATAGTAAGGATTAGGAAAGAAAAACAGCAGTCCCCCTTTGCAGTTCAGGCAGTTATGAGCACGACATTGATGAATCAGCCCATTTACAATTTTACTGTGCATAGGAACATGTCAATGGCCTAAACACACTTCAGTCAGTAGCACCGAAGTAGATGATAGATGTTAGACAGGAAAGAAGGAGCAAATCACACCAGAGAACCTGCCGACCACCCACAAACAGAACCTGTCCTAGTGAAACTGCAGTTCATCAGTATAGTATGGCACAAAAGAGACAAGCATTAGCAGCAGAAATTTCAGAACTGATGACAATTTCAACTATTGCTTAATCTCTTTCTGTTCCCTACAAAGACTTTGTTTTCTGAGTCATGTACGCATCATACTCAGATGAAAGAACAATTGAAACATCAAAGTTTGACTGTGGAAAAAGTTTAAGCTGGTTATCCCCACCTCCATTATAGCTACTGAAATAATCTTTTTTAAAAATTAACGTCAGAAACATCATCAATATTTCAAAGTGGTAAAAATCTCTAGGGACAGCTGACAAACAAGAAGTGTAGGCCTAGGGTTGAGTTACTTAATATGACCTTCCACCCTTATGTGGTGTCGGTGGTCCAGTGGTCAGACTCTCAGACTCGCAACCATTTAATAAGGTCAAAAGGATGCGGGTTCGAATCCTGTTAGAGGCCTGATGTAGTGTCCTCACTTCACCCAGGTGGGAATTGGTACCCGGCTATGGACAGAAAGATCTGGCCTGTTTGTTAGTGTTTGAGCGCTTAATCATCTGTTTGCACTGTATGCTTCCCGGGAAGCTGAGAATGTTTCAGAGTGTTCTATGATCTACTTGGGTAATAATACAGTGTAAATTGTAAAGCACATAGAGCTTGCTGTCTAGTGGGGATATGCATGATACAAAAGCTATTTATTCATTAACATTATTATCTTATCTGATCCTGCAGATGTACATAATATAATCCTACAAGAATCTGCCCCAACCAGGCAACCCTGACAGAAAGATCAGACTGGGTACCTCAGGGGACCTAGGAGTGACAATCTCCGCCGTGTGATGATGAGAGTGATGCTTCGCTACCCTGCAGGACACGCAAAGGTCGTAGTTTGGGCAGTCTAGGCACTTGTAGCGGATGCCACGGATGGGATTCATTCCACAAACATCACATATGATGCCAGTATGGATTTTTCCATCGCTAGACACTTCATTTACCTGTCAAATAAAAGCGAATAAATGAAGACATTTTTCTAATACTAAATTGTAAACAAAAATTGACTATCAAGAACCACAATTCCTTTTCTATACTAAAAGGTTTATCCATAGTTTAAAAAATAGACCGACCTGAATAAACTTATAAGTTATATTATCATGTTCAAAATGCTGCCGGTCAAATTTAAAACTCATAGATTAACAGGAATTTTTTTTTTAACAAGTTTGACCCAAATATTTTACTTTATCAGAGATCTGGTCTATTTTGGGGTCACAATGTCAGTTGCTAGTAAATATCGAAGTACTGGGATGGTTAGCTCATAAAGTGAACTTTGAAGCTGTGCATCAGCCTAAGAAACTACTAAATTGCAGTATAACTTCATATTATGAGTTGCACATTCATTCCATAAAGAAATACAAAAATTTATAAAGCAAGACCAAGGAAAATTCCAAGTGTCATGGTTTTATGCCAAATTATAAAAACCCACTGGTTGCAAGAAATAGAAAGGGGCTCTCATAGTAGAGAAGTTACAGTGTTCACCTCTCATTCAATAAGTCAAGGGTTTGAATCTCGACAATTACAGAAAATTTTCTTCTCTTAAATTCTCTCCTTTCACATTTTTTCATGCTCTCTATGTTCTGTCGTCTGCTTTCGTCTCCACTTTCTGCTGCCTTTCTACTGCTATATCTTGGCTACTTCTTACAGCTGTCTTTCAGCCACAGCCCTGATCTTATGACAG
This sequence comes from Aplysia californica, assembly GCF_000002075.1. Lineage (NCBI taxonomy): Eukaryota > Metazoa > Mollusca > Gastropoda > Aplysiida > Aplysiidae > Aplysia > Aplysia californica. Next base: position 473,758 of record NW_004797795.1, read on the forward strand.
GTAAGATCTAAGACCTAGCTTTCCTCAGATAAGGGTGAAAAATCTCGGAGGTCCCGTGCGCAAGTTGCACATGTTAAAGGTCCCTAGGAGGTCCAAAATTCATAAGAGTAGGCTGCAGCCGCCACCCGGGCAAAATTCAAAATTTCCTACCAACTAAAAATGTTTGATGTGTTCCGCACACTCATATACCTAATGCAGCTGCGAGCGCCGTAAAACACTTACACAATAAAAAAAAAAAGAAAAGAAAATGGAGACGAGTGAAACCAAAGCAATGCTCAAACTGCTTTCAATGAAAACAACTTAATTTTCCACTTTGAATTTTCAAGAAAGTCACCAAAACCATGACTCAAAAAAAATTTTTTAATGGGTAAAGAGAGAGAGAAAGACAAATATTTCATCACTGTCTTACAAATTTTTCTATTCCACACGGAAGACATGTCTTCTGAGGATTTGGTAATAATCTTGCTTCATGTAAAATATGACCTCTGAAATCTTTTATAATATTTTTAAATTAAACGTTATCTATTTAAACCCCAAAGGCAAAAAATACACCACCAGAAACCCCATCCAAAGCTCTGTAATTCTCTGCCAATTGAAGATTGTATTTAATCCTCAATCTTTCGACCAAGCATTCAAATGCACAGGCGTCAATCGTTTAACCGGCTGACCTCCCATTCCGAGCGCAAGGAGCTTCGCTTTCCACGGGGATTCTCCAGCTCCAAATACACAAATAGCTTACACCATTGTAGCAAAGAAAAGTAAACCTTTTCATGGCGTGCAGCATTTGGTATTTTATTGCAACAGAGCAAAGAAACAGCAATCCGAACGATCCAAATTTCACCAAAACCACCCCCCCCACTCAGAGGTCCACAAGTCAGCCTACGTACCGTGTTTACACTATGTATTTCTGAGTAAGCATGTGAGGCAGCATGGTGAAATCAGACGCTCGTTAAAATAATGTAACCAAGGAGGCCGTCACTTTTCGGGTCACTGGGCAATTTTTTTTCTTGTAATTTTCGTTTTTTGATTCAACTGCTTCTATATAATCCATTTTAGAACACATTTCTCTGTGGATTTCATTAACAAACATTGATCAAGGGCACAAAAAATGGTAAATTTGCAGTTTCCAAGGACACTCAAGCTTTGAAAGTCTCGAAACTTTGGCGGCCATTCTCTCGCTAACTTTGCCTCTGACACCAGGTGACTCCCACCTTCTTCAAACTCAACTATCTTAACTTCTTTTCAAGATGGGTACTTCTTATGCCAAATGCAAGATGAATGAACAAACAAGCTTTAAGATGATATTAATTACTCCATACGCCCAAAAATTGACAAGCGCCTGATTCCACTGCGCCGTGGCACATATAAAGAAAAAAAGATCTAAATTCTTACCAATGACGCTCCCATCATAGCGTCCCCAACTCCGTGCATTATTCGTTCCTGAGAGAAAAACACAAGAACGCCTTTACGTAACAAGAGAATTGGAAATGGAAACTTTTTCTATGGTACAAAGAGAGATAAGTGAACTATTGCTACAGAGTGGTTATGCCAGCCTACAAAAGAGGGATAAATCTTATTAACAAATTTTTTTAAGTTGTACTTTTTTAAAAATATATATATAAAGGTGAAACCCTTTTTTGAGTGTGGTAAACTTCTTTCTTCTAGTTTATCTTTACATGGACATATCCAAGTCTCTAGTGCAAAGGCAGCTCTTCACCGCAGGTCCTCCAGGTCTCCATCGGGTTTTGTGTCTCCTTGGCTAGGTGGCTAGGGTTGAGCCAATATTTCCTTCTAAGCGCCTCAAGCATTGGGCAGGCTCGCAGCAAATGGTTCCCTGTTAGAACAGTTCCCCACTGACACTGCTCTAAATTTCCAACCTTGAAATTCATGTGGAGGAGGTCTTTCAGTCGGTTGTGTCCTGTTCTATATCAGAACAGAACGACTTACTCTTGACAGGTGAGGAGGTTGTAGGGGCCGTCCCGGTTATAGTGTGGATGTTGTTCCTTCCACCATAGTCCCCTTTAATGATGAAGTTGGCCTCTGAATGGCTTGTCCATTTTTCAGGTTGCTCTGAGTGAAACCCTTGTTTTGCTAAAGAACCAGCAATCTCATTCCTAAACAAGTTACAGTGAGATGGTATCCACTGTAGCACAACTGTGTGGTTTTTGTAGAGGTCTGCAATCGTTGTAGTAGGGTCATTTAAGTCACTTTCACTGTTTGATTGAAAGGCTTGTAATACAGAAAGAGTGTCTGTGAGGAGGACCATGTTGTGAGAGGAGCATGGGTCAGATCTGATTCGAGAAGCTGCAGTTTTCAGAACAACTATTTCAGCTTTGTACTCTTAGGGTGGAGACAAACTGCAACGCTGTCTTTGACTTCCTCTCCTGTTGGGAACTGAATGTATATTCCTGCCCCTCCATTCCAAACTGCATCCTCAGCCGATCCATCTGGGTAGACTCGTCCATAGTTCCTTCGGATAGCATTTCTCAAGGCGTTCGGATGCCAGAGCCCTTCTTCCTAGGCAGGTCTGTGAGTCCTTTCTACTCATGGGAAGCTGTTTTGTATGTGTAGCGATTAGATCTTCCCAGGTGGGCCCAGCAGTAAACAAGGGGATCTCTTCAGGCAGGGATTTTCATTTATGGGCAAATACTGATGCTCCAGTTCTTGCTCCGGTGTGCAAATCTTGCTTTTTAAAGTCAGTTTTGCACTGGCTGTGTGACTTTCTAGTTTTCAAGGGGAGTTTTTTTTAGCCTCCTGAATTTCGCCGTTTGGGTCAGGATCTTTTCATCTCCGGTATTTTCCATGGGTTGGAGTCCTGATGTTGTCTCAAGTGCAGCTATTGGTGTTGATTTCAGAGCTCCTGTGATGACACAAGCAGCCTGGTTCTGAACTTTGTCAACGCAGTCAAAGCTGATCTTTGCAGTGGTGCCCATTTGAAACAAGTTCCTCTGAGCACCACGGGACAAGGTTATCTGCATATATGGCTCCCTGTATTCTTCAGAGTAGGTCCTTGATGATATCATTGATGATTAGAAACAAGGTGATGTTTTCAAGAAACTTACAAACATGAAAGAACAATACAATGTATGTTCTTCGTACATGTACCAAAAATCAGTGAAATTTATGGACAACTTTAGAAATTTAAAAAGCTTTAAGTGCGAAAAATATAGTAGATTAAGATTAAATTTGTTGAAATTGAGAACATGTTGTACACACAGTAACATGGGCAAATATAATAGCATTTAGGTCGGGTATTCGCAGACTGAGAGGGAGACTTGGTCTTTTCTTGTGGTATGGAATATTCCGTGGTTACAGTGAGGATGCTGCATCTACATTTAGTGTCAAAAGAGTTGACTAAGTTATGACCTGCCCACCTGTAGCTGATGCGCATACAGAGCGGCCAGTGATCCCCATGTAACCCAGCACGGTGTGGATCTGACGGTGATTTAATGACTTCCACATGTCGCTGGGATGAGAAACTAAGAGGCATGATTTCGGCTAGTTTTCGGCGCTATGAGTTATACCAGTCTTGTGGAGATTTAGTCTGAGCCCATCTTTCTAGACCTTGTCAAAAGCCCTTTTCAGGTCTATCCATACAGTTAGCTCGGAAAGCAACCTCTACTTTCTGCACAATGTGGGTGATTTGGTCTTCATTTGAGCGATGCTGCCGGAAGTATGCTTGCTCATGGGAGAGGATGTTATTTTTCTCCATATGCCAGATAATCTTGTGCTGACTATTCTTTCTATGAGTTTGCCAACAGAGCTGCTGATACTTGGGGGTCTGTAGCTATTTACATGCTCAACAACATTTGCTTCTCGCCAGACTTGGGGGACCTGTCTCTTGTCTTGTCTTCCAACTACGATTGTAGATCAGGAGGAGTATTAATTTGTCTTGACAGCCCAAGAAGTGTTTCAACATCTCATTTGTAGTGGAATACTTAATGCAGCCAAGGCTCACCCACACTCTACCTCCAGTGGCCTTTCCTTGGTAATCTGACCCCTGGTTCAGATAGTAGCGTTGTCAGTCATGGATACTTTTCATTTCTCCGCCACTTTTGCAGCCAATCACACTTTACAGTCTATCACGATAATCCTTTCTATCATAAGTCCCACCTAACCGATCACTGTCTACCTCTGCTGTATCAATTGGACAAAATTGGGTTTTGAAATATTTTATTGCCTCTAATGACAGTCCCAAGCCTGTCTTGATGTGCATGGAAAAGGTTTAGCATTGTGAAATATAGTAGACTAGGAGATTGTCAAGTTGCACAGCTGTCAGATTGATCCAGCAGTGGCCCGTCAAGGAGAAAAGTAGAACAGATAAATCAATGTAGACCATCAAGTGGACCAGCACCCATGTTTAAATGTCAAAACAAGCCAAAACATGCAAATAGGCCATAACTACAGGGGTTTAAATATTCTACATCATCAAATGAAATCAGAATACAAGGACATTGAAAAGAAAAAAGCGAAGAAAAAACCAATAACGTTTATAAGCGGCACCAGATAATCTGATTTGGGTAGATGGCGGGTGTTCCGGTGTGGTTTGTGCCTTCTTTCCTATCCAACCTCTATCCTCCTCATCCCTCCTCCTTCTTCTTAGTGCTCTTTAATCTCTTGTAACACCTGTAATCTCTAGCATTTAGCTGACCATTGTGTAGCAAGTGCTATAAAACTTACTAAAACAAGATAAGGTGACATTCCATAAAATATCTACCTAACTTAACAAATAACAGCCCCCTAAAAAGAATAAATGAGATACCCTCTGGGCACTAGTTGTGACAATCTCTCGCAAGGAATGAAAAGAGTGACGTCCCAGAGCCTTGCAGTCTGCACAAATTTCAATGTTAAGGCAAGTCCTGCAATCGTAGCGGATGCCACGGATGGGGCACACGCCACAAGCATCACATCGAATGCTGAAATGGATATGGTCATGTTCAGACGGTTCACTTTCCTGTCACGAAAAAACAAAGAGATGGAGAACTTAGGTTACCAAACAGCAAATCTTACACAAAAAGGAATGGTCAAGAAAAGCAATACCTTTTCTGTACTGAGCAGATTAAAACTGCTCTTAATTCATTCAACTGACTGACATGAGTGGCCAAAAGATATAAATGTGCTTACACATTCATAGTCTAAAATACGCATCTGAATCTAAAAATATAAGCTTAGGTTACGAAAGAGAAGTCTAGGAAAGCATCTACAACATTACATTTACCCTTTACTGCAAGCATAAACAAATATTACGCCAGAATCTCAAAATAAGAGTACTGCAATTCAATACAAACAAGTATGTGCTACCACTTTTATGCTCTCAAACGGATTAAAGTAAAATATAAAAACAGAATAAACCCCAGCAATATTCCATGCATTTTTTGGGGTAAAAAAATTAAAGAGTAAAAGATCATAATTCTCACCCCATCATGATTTCCCAAAGAATATCGCTCTCGCTCCTGAAAGAAAAAACACTTTAACATTCCATTAAATAGCATAAGAATTGAAATCTTTCTTAGCAGATTAAAGAAAAATACATGTATTCTTACAATTCCATCAACACAATTTGTGCCATGATGCGGTAGAATCAGGCATTCCTGAATTTTTTAGCATACGGACGTTCTTAAACCCTATTCATTTGCCTTTCTTTGGGTGAAAAAAAAATGCCCATTTATCATCGATAGAAGTCAAGGTATTTTAGATTAAAGGAGGTGGGCCTGGTGTCAGAGGTTTGAAATAGTAAGAAAATGGTCGCCAAATTATGCTGACTTCAAGTTTTTAAATGGATATATAAATGTGTACAGCCAAAAAAAACCAAAAACTTTGATCACAAAAAATCGTCAAACCGGTGGAAAATATGTTTCTTTGATTTTACTATTCTGATGAGTGCCTGATTTCATCATGATGTCACATTTCTTCTTTTTTTTTTTTAAGATAAGACACATCTTTATTGTCCAGATCCTGGCATATTGGTTTGGTGTTCCACCATGTGTACACACACATACACACACACATACACACATTTCGATTATACCGAAATGGTGTATCTTTCTCATCCCAAGATGGCCCTGACATGCAGGACCTAAAGTCACCTCTTAAATCATCTAATCGTGTTGATGGGGGCAAAAAAAAACACCTGCATTAAATTTTAAGATTTTTAACAGGTGGAGCAGATCAGCTGCTGGCAAACACATAAGCACAATAAATCTACGTATAAAGCTAAAATCCTTTTCCTTCCACATTACGACTTGTTAAATGAAGAATGTAAAATAGCAAAAATAGTATGAGGGCGGGGGTGGGGCCTGTTGGAAGAAGCATTAAGATAGTGGCATAGGGCATTAAAGGGCACTGGTGTCTGAGGAAGCTACTGAGGATCAGACGGACACACAGGATCACAAACGAGGAAGTATTAAGAAGAACAAGACAGAGCCCAGTCTGAGGTGAGGTAGGAAGAAGGCCTTGGCGATGGATTGGACACACTTTCAGGAAGTCAAGCAGCTGCATAATAAGGAAAGTGCTAGATTGGAACCCACAGGGTAAAAGATCAAGAGGAAGACCACGAGGAACCTGGAGAAGAGTCACGGAAAGGGATGTGCAGAAAAGTTGAAAGACCTGGAGTGACATCAAGCGACTAGCCCAGGATAGGGAAAGGTGGAAAGTGTTTGTTCATGGCCTATATCCTGATCCAGGGTGAGAAAGGCAATGATGATGACACAATTCTGATCATCCGTCTGGCAGTTCTACTGCCTTTATCATTCTAACCTGAACAGACTTGCATATCAAAACAAGCCAAAATAGACCACTGGAACATTTACACAAAACAACTGCATTTAATTTAAATATTGTGCTTCTCAAACAAAGGAAATCAAAATAAAAAGAAATTACAAACAAAAATAATGTCACAAATTTGCACCACAGCTATTTTGACCTGTAAATGTTGTATCCAATTTCTCAAAGTCAACATGAAACGGGGATCAGTCTTGTTCTCTCTACATGGGCCATATTCCTCCATAGTATGATCCGAGTGACGACCATTAATCTTGCAGAAAGAACAAAGGTCAAAATTAAAGCAGACCTTGCACCTGTAGCGGACGCCACAGATGGGATTCTTGTTACAAGCATCACATTTGATGCCATGATGGAAGTAAGCACGGCCAGATGATCGATTTGCCTGTCAAAAAATGAAATAAATACCAGAACTTCATTTTCCTGTACCAGATCTGAAACAAGCATTGTTCTCTTTGTTTCATGGGTCTGACCAAAAATTAAAGTCCTTAATTTTGATAGATCTATCCCAGTAAATACAAACAAAACATTGGATTACATATTCACATGAGGCCTGAAATTTAAGCATCTAGATCTCAAAAGGGAAGATACACTTATGAAACAAATACTTGAGAGTCAGCTCAAATTAATATAGCAATGACATTTTGCTTACCCAATACTGTGAACATTTTTATACATTAAAATTCTGAAAATTAGATTTAGCTGCCAGTATATTGATAGCAGTATAAATTGTACTTAATTCCAAACAATTCACTTCTCTACACTGTTTACTCATCAGTATATTATACACAATAAAATGGACTGAAGAAAAATATGACAGTAGTATAAGCAATCACAATATTTTGTGACAATTTTAAGTCAGACACAATCTTTTTTAAAGCTATCCAAATTCTCACCACACACGGCTTCTGTAATAGACGGACCATCACTGAATCGTCATAACGATCAATTCGTCGTTCCTGAGAGAAAAGCACATTCAGTACACTACAATGTAACACACGAATTGAAAACTGTTTAATAAAAGGATGCAAACAAAAAGAAAATTAGATAAAAAAAAGGGGGAAAAATGCTGATTTCTTTGATTGCATTATTTTGACGAGCACCTTATTTCACCACAATGCCTCACAAATACATCTGAATGTGAATCAGAAATTGGTCTTATGAAGGTTTTTTTCGTTTTAGTATGATGTAATGCAGCGCTCGCAACTGCATAAGGTCATATGAGCGCGCAAAACAAGTTGGTTTTTTCTCAATAGTTCATTTCTCTGCCTGATACTAGTCAATATTTCTATTTAAAATTGTAGAAACGCTAAAAATCGAGTGTAAATAGATTTTACATTTAAATTTAAATTTAAAACAACTTTCTAAATAACACTTAAAAATTTCAAACAATCTATTTTATAACTTACCATAAAGGCCAATGGCCTTCATAAAATCTGAAATTCTGCTGGGAACAACAACGGGAAAAATATCTTTCAATTTTTTGTATTTAAAATATTTCCTTCAGGTCTCTCCGAAGTCTAGACATTCGGTTAAAATGTTTCTAATGGTAAAATCTGTGTCGCATCCGACACAGAACGGCTTCTCGTCTCCATGAAGGAAGTATTTGAGTGTTAGGGCCGTGTGTCCGATGCATAATCGAGTGAAAATGACTTCGTCTCTTCTGGAGAGGCTCGAAGGATTTCGCGGTCCCAGTTTGGGTTTAATATTGAGAAGTTTGTTTTTTGTTTTTTCCAATGGCTCTCCCACAGACAGGAGGTGTACTTTTTTACTTCATTTTTAAAGTCAGTCAGAGGAATTGTGTTCGTCGTTGAATCTACCTGCTCGTTTCCTCGGATGCCCACATAGCTAGGTATCCATGCGAACACCATACCTTTCCCTGTTTCAGTCAAGACGTGTATCCTTTGTTACAACAGCCTAACTATTTTTGGGTGTAGGAGTGTGTTGTTTGTAAGTGAGGTGATAAAAGACACAAAGTCAGAAAGGATAAGGAAAGATTTGTTAGGAGAATTTTCTATGGAGTCCAGTGCCATGTCAATGGCAGTGGCCTCCGGAGAGAAAATAGAGGCTTCAGGATGGAGTCTCCTCTGGTATGTGTACTGTTTGAAGATAGGGCTGCGGCGCCCACATCATTGTCTTTTTTGGAGCCATCTGTGAAGATAAGCTCCGCACCGGGTATTTTTCTATATAAGTTTTTTGTATTCTGCTTTAAATGTTTTGGAGTTTGTGCTTGCTTTGTCGAGTGTGGTCAGTTGTAAGTCTACTTTTGCCTTGGTGAGGTGCCACGGAGGGAGGTCGGGGAAAAGAAGTTGTTGGATGTCTTGTTTGGAAAAGTGTATGTTTTTGAGGTTCTCAAGGATTCTGAGGCCAAAGAGTTTGATGAGTTTTTCGTTGTTTTGGAATTTGTTTACGGTTTCAGGGTTTTTAAAAAAATGCAGTCACATGCTGGGTTCCCTGGTGTTGAGCTCTGTTTAATTGCATATTGTAGTGAAAGTTGTGAGCGTCTGAGTGTGAGTGATGGTATGTTTGCTTCGGCCTGGAGGCTCTCCACCTAACCAGAGAAGTGCGGAAAGCCCCCAGAGCGAGGCGGAGGCCTTGGTTTTGCACTGGGTCTTGCATTTTTAGGACGTGTGGTTTTGCCGATCCGTAGACTGGACAGCTGTAGTCAAGCCTGGATCGGACAAGGGATATGTACAAGTGAAGAAGGTGTTTTGAGTCCCCGCCCCACTCCGGATGCGATAGATTTTTCAAAGCATTTAACCCTTTCTGGCACCTCACACGAAGGTCTTTGATGTGTGGTATGAATGTGAGTTTTTTGTCGAATATAACGCCGAGGAAATGAGCCTGGTCCTGGACAGGAATCCTTTCCCAACATAGTGTCAAATCCGGCTGCAGCACTCGTCTGCCTGATTGGCAGAAGTGTACTGCAACCGTCTTTGACGGGGGAAAACTTGAACCCGTTATTGTTAGCCCACTTTTCAAGTTTGTACAGTTGCCTTTCCATAGATCTTAGTAGGGGATTTTTTTAATGGCAGCATATCAAGAAGTCGTCAACGTATAACGAGCTGTCTATACTATTTTGGAGGGTTTTTACAATGGAATCTATTTTTATTTCAAATAGGAGAGGAGAAAGGATGCTCCCCTGGGGGACACCCTCCTCCTGTTGGTGGGGGTCTGAAAGGGAGGATCCGACACGAACCTGGAAGGAACGGTTCTTGAGGAAATTGCCAATGAAGGCAGGGAGGTGACCGCGTATGCCGAGAGCGTGTAGGTCTCTGAGACATAGCTGCCACTCAGGAATTTAAAAAAAGGAGGAAATTCATGCCAAGGCGGATGCGCCCTCTCCGAAGGCCGGAGTAAAACCAGTGAGATCCAGACGCAATATATACTGGAAAATGTAGCCTATGGTTTTGGAAAGGAAAACTGTCATAATTGTTAACCATAGGCAACTGAATTAAAATGTATTTGAAAAAAAAACAACAACAAAAAACAAAGGCACTAAGTAGACTAACAAGTATTTGTTGAGTCAATTTGACACAGTTTGGACTTGGTGACTAAAAATCCAGTTTTTGTTGCAAGCTGGTGTCTTATAAAAAGATTTCTTTCACTTTAAACGTGTAGATCTACATCGATGTACAGCGCGCGCAGTATTGGATCAAGGAGGCAACACCTTTGCCGCTGTACTGAGCACTCCTGTACAATTGCGGTCCCGTTTGCACTTAACTTACTAGTCCTTCTGTAGTGTGTAGATCTAACCTGAATTAAAATTATAGCCTAGGCTATCTAATCTAGATCTAGAATCTAGATATCTAAATATGTGTAAATCTAGATTATATCTAGAGATAGATTTAGATCTAGAGCCTAGATTCACTTCAACAGCCACAATAGCCGTCATGTAAACAAACGGGACCGCAATCGTGCCGGAGTGCCAAGGGCCGCGATTTCTTTATCGCACCAAACGCAAAGTGCAGCAAGCTGAGATCCTTTTATTTTTGCATTCTGCATCAATTTCTCTTGAATTTCCGCCGTTTTCAATGACAACTTGGCGTGCTAACGTCCGTCCCAATGTCCGATCGACACTGTGTTGCTCCTCAATAAACAAAGTGAAACTAGCGCTAGGCTTAGAAGAACGGAAGTAGAAAGCTACGGGCGGACATGCACAAGCTGCGTTTTCGTCTCTGTCCCAGTTCAGTGTTTTCCGCGTGTAAAAAAGTATCGCAATTTGCGACCGAGCGCGGTCCAGCGGAGGAAGGAGGAAAGTAGCGGGAAAAGCTAGATGAAGCGGAGTTTCCGCTATTTAGCGGGAAAGTGGCAGCTACGCTGAGAATGCAGCACTTCCAGGTCGTGTCGAAGGCTTTTTCTAGGTCGAAAAAGATGGCGATCATGTGGTCCCCTTTTGCAAACGTCTCACGTATAAAAGTCTCCAGGCAGACCAGGTGGTCCAGAGTGGATCGAGTTTTCCTGAATCCGCACTGGAGACCGCTCAGCCAGCCCGTCGTCTCCAGAAACCACATGAGTCGCCTGCGGATCATTTTTTCTAAGTTTGCACTGATAGCTCGTTACACGGCGCACTGGCAGAGGAATTTTAGTTGCTGCGGGGGGTTTCTGGCAGGGCGCCTTATCACGTCGGGGTCGCGAGGGTCTTTTGGTACTTTTCAACGTACAATTTAAGGTGTATCCTTGTATTTATGGTAATTCTCATTTAGTGCACCCAAAGCATGCATTTCTGCTCTTGAGACTCAAAAAAGAACGGATGTTGTAACTTGTCTGGTTATTTCGTTAGACGCGCTGGAGTCAGCAATGCTAAATTGTAATTTTTTTGGACTAGCGTGAATGAACAAAAAATCAAATATAAAAAAAAGACCTCGTTAAAATCTGTCGAACTTTTGGAACATGAACGAAATAGCATTGGTACAGATACTCAGAAAAGATGGTATCTGCGCATATAATAGAAAGCTGTAATTTTGCAACTTTATCCATCGGGCACACAAATCGCTATGAAGTAATTCCTCCAAACACAACTTTATGTGTCTAATATAATCGTGAATATTCGCATATTTTCTCGAAAGCTTATAAAAGTCACAATGAAGTTTCTCTATGAAAAGTACAAATCGATTTTAGTGCTAGAATACATCTTCAATGTAGATCTAATACACGAACAGCATTTGTTACATTCCAGAAATTCCTTACTTTTCTTAAAACGTTAAGTCTAGGTTTTGTAAGTTGACTGAATAATAGGGATGACCTCTCGTAATTGGGTTATAAGAATAATTTCTAGCTTTCCAGGGACATTGAATAAGCACCAGACTTTTCCAGCTTTATCTTTCGTTTCTATGACCATTTGCAATAACTGACAATGTGACTGATTTCTTTACATTCATAATTGTGTCCGCTCATATTTCCGACACAAAAACTAAGAATGAATGTGTAAGCTGTCAATAATTTTATTCCATATAAAAAGTTTATCTCTACCCATGTATTTACACGGTTTTGTGGGTTTTTTAATTGCTTAGATTCTATATTATATCTTTTTAGTTGTATGCAGGCTGCCACAGACACAGCATGATTCATGAACAAACGCATGGTAACTTTCTCTTGTTTAATAGTAAAATAAGAGCTAACGCTGATCGTCTTTAGTTAAAAAATGCAGATGTGCATCTTTCTTCTCTTATAACTTGACTATTTCTACTCGCGCAGATTTAAGATTTCTCATGTTAAAAGACATGATATTCGTAGTCAGTTTAACACAGATTTTGGAGAGATCTGTCGTGCCTTTTTTAAATTAACAATCATTTATTCATAAGTTTGTAACTAAAATAGGTAAGGACCAATTGGGTACTCTACAAACACTTGTCTAAAACAAAAACTAAGGCACAGAAATTAACCATTCTAACGCAGAATAAATCTCAAGACATTGAGCTTTTAGTACATCCGCGTAATGGTTTGCTATGAGGGATGGGGAAGAAGTTATATCGTTTTAAACATAGTCAAAATGCGAACTTCCTAACCGACACCGGCAAAGTTGCTTCAGGGCTTATTAACCCTGTGACCCCGAGGCGGGGAGCTCTGGCGGGCTGCTGAGTCACGCGAACTAAAAGTAACAGAATCGGGCAAAAAGTGACGCCGTGGTTAGTGCTATTGGCAGAGCTGTTAAAGTACTTTTAAAAAGGTACTTAAGTGCAAATTTAAGTACAATCTAAAATATGTACTTAAGTACAGTAAAAGTACTTTCCTGTAAAATGTACTTGAGTACAAGTACTTTTTAAAAAAGTACTTATGAGTACATTTTGAGTACTTTCTGCTAATATGCTAAAACACTTCAGTGCTAATGCAAAACATCATATTGAATAACATATCTAGTATAATTGACAAATTCGGCCATTTATTACTAATAATGTAAACAGTATACAAACCATTTGAATATACGCTCTGAACGTATGTGAAAATTGTCCGTGTAATTGAAAAAAACCCCAGCAAACAAACAAACGCAACTAGTGAGTAAGTGATATTATAAATAGAACTTGTTTGAGCAAGACAATATGATCAAATGTAAGTCAGTCCTAGAGGTCGGAAAGTAGAAAAAGTATCAAAATTGGAAAATATAGAGACAAAGTTGATCTAAGAAAATAAAAAATTGATGAAAATGGCCAGCAAAAAAAAGTGCTTTGAATTCTTCTTTAACAAATCCTCAAGGAATCAAGGTAGTCTTAAGCACAAACCACAAAAAAAGGAAAAAAGAAATTTAGGTAGCCTAAAAAATTGTTAGATTGATATACATTGAGAACTCAGTTTCAGTTTCAATTGATTATAATAGTGGTAAGACAGAGTTTGGTCACACTGTGTAGTCCACGGTGCACACGGCAAACCAAAATAGGCCTACATGTAATTTCCTAGAGTGTAGTAAGTGTAGTGTAACCAAAGATTCTCTACTACAGTAGTCTCCGCCTAAGATCCCAGTGCTCGGGAGCAAGGGAAATACGGGATCTTAGCCGACGAAGCTAAGGAAGAATCTAGAGTGACCCAAGAACTGATGTGACCCCTGGGTAGGTTTATGACATATAGCGAGCAAAGAGTGGTCATCCTTGATGACCAATCACAGTAGCATGGTGGCATGAGGCAAGCCATAATATTATACCGTACACTCATTAGCATATCGTCTCGAGATCTTTATCTACGTTTATCCAGTTGCCCCTCCCCTTTACCAGTCCAAAAATTGTAGCCTTCCATCTCTGATTGAGTCCCCCCGCCTTTGTCGTTACGTACCATTACGCTGTGACCACACCAATTAAAATTCAGGCTGTCTCGCAATTTCAGGAATAGAGAAAAACTGCCTTCAACTTCAATGGTCAGGGAAGAGTTCACAGTTCGATGTGATCCTGTCTGGAGCGAACTTGTAGGCCCAACCCACCCAGCGAGGGATGAAAGTTCAGGTGGCGAGCTCAGATGCGAGTGCGATGTTTGGGGAAAAGAAACGCCCATCGGTCTGTTCACACCTCGGTGTGATCCCGTCTGGGGATCATTGTACCGTTTCATGGAGTTTTACAGCGCATGTGATCACTTTCACAAGAGTGGCTGATCTTTGACGCGACGGCAGTTCTTTAATCTCAACTTTTAACTCTTGGTTGATCGCCTGTGCCCGCCCGAGTGTTTGTTCCGTAAATTATGATCGGAAATGTCGGCACTTATTCTTTCATTAAGCTTCAAAAGTACTCAAAATGTACTTGAAAAGTACTCAAAAGTACTTTTATAAAAAGTATCGGAGTACAGTAAAAGTACTGGTTCTCAAAATGTACCGGAGTACAGTAAAAGTACCGAAAATTATAACGTAAGTACAAGTACCGGAGTACTTGTACTCCGTTACAACCAGCTCTGGCTATTGGTCTGTAATTGGATGCGTGTGTGTGGTCTTTGTTTGGTTTGGGATTGGAATGACAGTGACGAGACACCAAGACTTTGGAAAGGAGTGCCACCGCCACATGTCGTTGTATATGTATAGTAGGAGTGTAAGTGTTTCTGTGAGTAAGTGTCTAATGATCTGGTTGTGGATGTCATCCGGTCCCGGGGCTGTCTTGCCAAGGTCCGAGATGCACGATGTTAGTTCGTCTAATGTGAAGTCTGCGTTGTAGGTTTCAGTGTTGTTTGAGTGGAAGTTTAGGTGTTGTGTTCTATTAGTTTTGATGTTTTAAAAGGTGGTGATGTAGTTTGCTTGGGTCTTACAAAGTGCATCTAACAGAAGCAGTATTCCAAATACAAACTGTGACCATCAGCATTCGCCATCATGGTCCTTGTGCTTCACACTTAACAAATGTTGTACTTCCCAGCAGCAACATACTTCCTTCTCTGTATGAGAAAAACATGACAAACGGCAAACGTAAATTAAGTCACAAACAGGCTAAAAGATCAGATGACATACCACATTGGTTTTTGGCACGGCAATCTCAGTCATGTTATGCTCGGAGTGACATCCTTGTCCTTTACAGTTTGCACAAAGGTCAAAGTCAGGGCACTCCCTGCATTTGTAGCGTATGCCACGGATGGGATTCACATGACAAGCATCACACTGGATGCCAGTATGAATTACATCACTTCCAGATGATACATTTTCCTGCCAACAAAAAAGAAAGAAAGAAATGACGTGATGAAGAGACAACTTCTTCTTGCAACTTGCTTCCTTTTCTGTATGATACAGTGGAATCCTGTTATAACGAGAGGGAGGGGAGCGGTGTGAAATATCCATTATAGTTAAAGCAGGATTCTCCATTATAAAGGATCCAGTGATAAATTCAAGGGAAATAAAATTGTAGGCCTAATCTATGAGTAAGGTGTTCTGTTTGTATCTTTGTATTATCTCCCCTGATGATGATTGTGTTCAACGCAACCTCTAGGTTTTACTTGATCAAAAATCGAATCCGGTTTCTTTCTCTAGCACTAGCAATGTTGACAGCTCGACGTTGGCGATCAGAAAGAAAGGACTCTAGGCTGACTCGCCCGCTGTGTTGTCCCCTACCCCACCACACACTGTGGTGCGTTCCATCTGCTTGCGCACACTGGTTACACACCAATCCCTGCCCACCTCACACACTCACTCCATCCCATCACAGCACTGTGACCTCTCCATCCCGGCATCGGAGAAGTGAGAGGCATGGTAGGCCTAGATAATAGAGACTAGGCTGGCCTATCATGCGATGCGTTCTGCTTGTCTGCGCATGCCATAACCTCCTCACTCATTTGCGCCGGGCTTCATTGTCGGCACACTTTGTTTCGCTAGATCACCAACAAGTTTCTCAATGGCGAGGTTTTACATTATGCATAATTGGCCTTTGTGCAGTGCACAGCAGCAGCAATATTCCGCTATACCGACTAACATGTTTGTCAGATAGCACTATAGCAGTATTTTATTTACAAAGATAAAGAAGGGGGGAAAACGGGGTTTTAGAACAGTGTCTTTATAACAGACTTCTTGTTATTTCAGGACTCGTAAGTGGACTCCACAGTAGTAAAAATGATAAACGCCAAACATAAAATAGGTCACAAATGGGCTAAAAGATCAGATCTCATACCTTTTTGGTTTTTGGCACGGCAATCTCAGTCATGTTATGCTCAGAGTGACATCCTTGTCCTTTACAGTTTGCACAAAGGTCAAAGTCAGGGCACATCCTGCACTTGTAGCGTATGCCACGGATGGGATTCACAAGACAAGCATCACACTGGACGCCAGTATGAACTACATCGCTTCCAGATGATACATTTTCCTGCCGACAAAAAAAAAAAAAAAAAAAAAAGAAGGAAAGAGATAAAGTGATGAAGAGACAACTTCCTCTTGCATCTGAAATGAATAAAATGAGCAACAGTATCAGATATGATCTGTCATTTTATTTCAGTTATCTATGAGAAATTAACTCATTCAGTGCTACGGACGAGAATGCTCGCGAAACCCGGGCCCCATACACATACTAGTGACGAGTATTCTCGCGTTCTGCCTCGCTATCTTTATAGAAAGAATTACTCTATCTAATCCATACCAAGTTATTTTACTAATCGTGATGCACTAAGGAAAAGGTAAACGAGATATTTTTTCTGCTCCAACAGCTATTGAGCATGCTAGTTTTGATTAATTTTCGTGTGTAGACTGTAGACCTAACTGCATGTTGCCATAACAAAACTGCCCAGTATATGAGTACTGCTGGAGCACTCAGCACTGAATGAGTTAAGAGAATATGGGCTGTGCTGAAACTGAAACTAAAATTGGGTCAAAGCCAGTTCATGACATACAAATTCTACTGTACATCGAACAAATGATAAAACAATACTTTTGAATGTGAACAAATTTATACTAAGAAAACTGATAACCAGGGACACATATCTAACACACCATTACCTAATTGCATGCGGATAACTAATGCAAGAGTAAGTCGTCTGCCACAAGTGGGGCTTCCACATTAGCTTTATAAACGATGAAAAATGATATATAAATAACCAACAGACCAACATGAGGAATAACCAAAAAATACATGAAAAACAACATTAGAATTTAGACTGTGGTCGAATACTATCATAGTGGGAGATCGCTTGAATCAGAAATATAGATCATGACGAATGACAGAGAATCTGGGTCTCTCTTAAATCAAGTCCTAAACTAAGATGAATGTCCAAAACAAGACCCCCCCCCCCCAAATAAGTATTCACATAAAGATTCTATGACTTTACTTGGTATTACCTGCTGAGGGAAATACACAGAAAAAGTTTCATGGCCACCAATATATTGTCTGTCATAGCAGACCATACAGAGTATGTACTTTGGATCCTTTAAAAAGACGAAGCTCTGTCCACGTATTAGCTCATCCTTACAGACAAAGCATTCAGGCCTGGGAAAACCCATCTCTGCAATTTTGTTTTCAATAGCTGATCCTTGGTGCAGGAAAACTGTGAAATGAAGTGAAAGGATCATCAAAATTATAAAATATGAATGTACAACAAAACAAACATCATGTAAGGCAGTGTGGTGAAATCAGGCACTCATCAAAATGATGTAATCAAGGAAGTCAGCTTTTTTTCTGACTGTCGGGAAACTTTTTTCGAATTTCTTTTTTTGGTTTGACACCCAAGTCCATGTAATTGATTCAGCCTGCAGCACCCCTCACAATGGCTGACCATCTCCTGTGTTTTGACGCAAAGTGCAAAGCCGCTCAGAGCGGCTCTTATCTTGCTCCCTTTTCTTTGCATCACTTTCCTCTCGTCTTTTTTTCCTGACTGCTTACATTTCAACCCCTTTTCTTTTTTTTCATTGAATAGTATGTATCTGAACATTTCTGTATGCCCCACATCTTTAGGGCTTTATCAAAGTTATATATCTTAAAATTAAAATTTTTGGTGAGAAAACCCGTGAGGTCACCAATCGGTCATAAATTATTAGCGTCTGGAGTCAAAAGTAACTGCGGGCTGAATCAGTTAAAAACTCATTTCTTACTGGATTTTTATTTAAAACATTGATCAAAGGCACAAAATATCAAGGACACTCAAGCTTTGAAATTGAAAGTCATCAAACTGCTGGCCATTTTCTTGCTAATTTTGCCTTTGACACCAGCCTAAGCTCCTTCAATGCTAAATTTTATACATCTTGACTTATTTTTCCAGTAATTGTTTTACGGCGCTTGCAACTGCATAATATGGTCATATGAGCGTGCAGGACACATTAAACATTTTCAGTTGGTGGGAAATTTTGAATTGGCTACCTTTATTAATTCTCACCCCGGTGAGAATAACCTATGTCTCGTTATTCTCACCCCGGAGGACAATAACCCAAGACTCACTATTCTATTCTCTCCCCCCCCCCCCCTTGTGTGCGAATAGCTCCCACCCCGGTGTGGGCATGAAGCGAGGACTCCCCCCCCCCCCTGACCTCTTGCAGGCCAATAAAATCACTTAGGCCCTCGGTGGCTTACCGCAGGTGGTTGGGAAAAGACTGATGAGTGATTGGCCCTTGTTTCCTCATGTAGGCCAACTACAGATTTTAAAAATTACCATTGCCATAGCCTTAATTTGTTGTTTTATCATATATATAGCCCTCAGAGAATTAGGCTATGATTATGAGAACCGACAGGTACCAGAAAAAAAAATCCTTCTGCTCTTGACAGTTTTCTGGGATTTGGCTCCAAACTGACAAACCTGACTGTGACAATTCGGACAAGAACAGTGACGAACACGATGTTGTCACATCTAACGAACACGGTGATGTCAGATGTGGCATCAGCCCTGGCCCCCACAGGGTCATGTCCGCTAACCTCAGCCCTGATCCCTCTAGGGGCATTTCCGGTAAAACGAGGGGGTGAGAATAGCGAGACATGGGTTATTCTCACCTGGAACCACTTCCTTTTGAAATTTACATAGAATTAAGCTCAGAAATTTCGCTGTTAGGCTTAATTAGTGTGGTATAGACTCTTGTTCAATTAAAAACACATGAAGCTACAGCGTGCACCTTGCACACCTTTGTGATTGGCCCAAACATAGATTATGTACTTCTGCCATCTATTTTTGTCGTCTTCCTGGGCTGCCCCCAAGACTCTTGGGTTACCCTCAAGTCAAACTGTTGACTAGACCTCACCGTCTTTGGGTTTTTTTGGCATTAATTTGTGTTTATCTTTACGAAGTGACTATTTCTCCGAACGTTCGGAGAAATAGTGCCGATCTTTATTTCTCCGAACGGTTTCTGGCTTCCGGTCTCGTGATTTTTTGCCTATTTATTGCGAGAGTTGGACGCCAACTTTCATTCCTCCTAGGGGTGGGCAATGAGTCGCTTTGGGAAAATCCGGATACGTTGGTGCACCCCATTAGGAAAGTCCGAATAACTGGATTTTAACCCTAATTTCCTTTGCACCCCATTCTAAAGTGGGCGTGAGTCGCTCTTCAAAGTGGGTATGAATCACTTGTGAAACGGTCGGCGCTGCCTAATAAAAGATACCCTTCTTTTTATTATATCCTAGTTTACAATTATTGACTCATCTCAAAAGTCTGAATTCTCTCAAAGTTACAGATCCATTAGTTATATGTACGTGAACAGTAAGAAGAAACTGCGCCAGCTATTTTTTCCAATCTGTTTAGAGATAGAAGAAAGTATCCATTGGGACAAAATAAACGTGGTATGTAAATTGATTCACCACCGCAGTACCGGCGACAGCGACTGTGGGCAGGATGTGACGTCAAATCATGTCAAGGTCCCAACCCCCTCCCCCGCCCCTCTTTTTTTCCCCCCGTCCCCCAAACATGCCTTTGCGTGAAGGTGTTGATGACTGACGGACGTCATTCACAATACCACTACCACCTAGCCCTCCCCATCCGGTAGGAAAGCAGCTGTGATAGATCTAGATTCTAGATCTAGTAATTTTACCAACTCTATGATTAGTTTCTTGTTTTGTTTTTGTTGTTGTTTTGTTAACTGCATAGGTACATACCGGCCTGCACCCCGTCCCCCCACCCCCCCACCAATCACACATACACACACAGGCGCGCGCTCGCACACATTAAAAGCGACCTCCAAAAATATATAGATCACTGAACAATGAAAACGTAACAGTAGCCTAAGCTACAAAAGTCAAAGTGCAAATAGATCTAAGACACCAAACATGCTACAGGATTTCTCAGCCTTCAAAGTTTAAAGGCGCGAGTCGCAGACATCACACGTGCCGCCAATCCTAGTGTTGTCTTGTCTCCCAACGCGTCGTGATTAACTTCATCACTACGCTTATCATCTGCTAGGCCCAGTGTATATGACTTTTAGCCTTGTCTAGAAACCCCGTAAGTATCAGTCTGTCATGTCAGATCACGGGGAAGAAATATATTGTGCTCCCGTTAAACCCAGAGAAAGAGATCAACTAACAAAAAAACATATTCTGACACCAATGCCAAGGTCTAAAGGCTAAGTCAACTCAACAAGTCTAAAACAAGGGAAACAACCTCTAGTAGTAGTATAAGGTTTTACGGCGCTCGCAACTGCTAAGGTCATATGAGCGCGCGAAACACAAGTTGTTCACCTCTGCGAAAGTTCACTTCACGACTGGTAACTAATTTAATTTAAAATGCTAAAAAGTTAAAATATTCAAATTCGGTGTAAATACATTTGTGATCTAAAACAACTTTTAAGTAACAATAAAAATTTTAAATAATATCAGATTCACTTTACAACTCGCCATAAAGGCCAATGGCCTTTATAAAATTTAAAATTCTGCTGGGAACAACGACGGAGAAAATATCCTGCAATTTTTTGCATTTATAATATTTCCTTCGGATCTCTCCAAAGTCTAGACATTCTGTTAAAATGTGTCTAATGGTAAAATCTGTGTCGCATCCGACACAGAACGGCTTCTCCTCTCCCTGTAGGAGGTATTTGTGGGTCAGGGCCGTGTGTCCGATGCGCAATCGAGTAAAAATGACTTCGTCTCTTCTGGAGAGATCCGAAGGATTTCGCTGTTCTAGTCTGGGTTTAATTTCATATAATTTATTATTTTTCTGGTTTTCCCAGTGGCTCTCCCACAGACTGGAGGTATACTTTTTGACTTTATTTCTAAAGTCAGTCTGTGGGAGAGTGTTTGTCGTTGATCCCAGCAGAAGGGATGAGGCTTTCTTCGCCAGGTCGTCTACCTGCTCGTTTCCTCGGATGCCCACATGGCTTGGGATCCATGCGAACATGATGTTTTTTCCTGTTTCGGATAGTGTATGGATTTTCTGTTGTAGCCTAACTATTTTTGGGTGTAAGAGTGTGTAGTTTGTGAGTGTACGAACTTGATGCAAGACAGAGAGTCAGAAAGGATAAGGAAAGATTTGTTAGGAGAATTTTCTACAGAGTCCAGTGCCATGTCAATGGCAGTGGCCTCCGCAGTGAAAATGGAGGCTTCAGGATGGAGTCTCCTCTGGTGTGTATTGTTGGGAGATAGGGCTGCGGCGCCCACTTCATTGTCTTTTTTGGAGCCATCCGTGAAGATGAGCTCCGCACCGGGGTATTTATCTATTAGTTTTTTGTATTCTGCTTGAAATGTTTTGGTGTTTGTGCTTTCTTTGTTGTGTGTGGTCAGCTGTAAATCTACTTTTGCCTTGGTGAGGTGCCACGGAGGGAGGTCGGGGAAAAGAATTTGTTGGATGTCTTGTTTGGAAAAGTGTAAGTTTTTGAGGTCCTCAAGGATTCTGAGGCCGAAAGGTTTTATGAGTTTTTCGTTGTTTTGGAATCTGTTTCTGGTTTCTGGATTTGTTTGAAAAATGCTGTTGTGCGCTGGATTTTCCGGTGTTGAGCTCTGTTTAACTGCGTATTGTAGTGAGAGTTGTGTGCGTCTGAGTGAGAGTGGTGGAATGTTGGCCTCGGCCTGGAGGCTCTCCACCGGAGAAGTGCGGAAAGCCCCCAGAGCGAGGCGGAGTCCTTGGTTCTGTATTGGATCTAGTATTTTTAAGACGTGTGGTTTTGCCGATCCGTAGACTTGACAGCCGTAGTCAAGCCTGGACCGGACAAGGGAGATGTACAAGTGGAGAAGGTGTTTTGAGTCCCCGCCCCACTCCGGATGTGATAGAATTTTCAAAGCGTTTAACGCTTTCTGGCACCTCACACGAAGGTCTTTGATGTGTGGTATGAATGTAAGTTTTTTGTCGAAAATGACACCGAGGAAACGAGCTTGGTCCTGGACGGGAATCCTTTCCCCGTATAGTGTCAAATCCGGCTGCAGCACACGTCTGCCTGTTCGGCAGAAGTGTACTGCAACCGTCTTTGACGGGGAGAACTTGAAACCGTTGTTGTTTGCCCACGTTTCAAGTTTTTGCAGCTGCGTTTGCAGCTGCCTTTCCATAGATCTCAAATGAGGATTTTTCGATCGGCAGCATATCAAGAAGTCGTCAACGTATAACGAGCTGTCTATGCTGTTCTGGAGGGTTTTCACTATGGAGTTAATTTTAATTTCGAAAAGGAGAGGAGAAAGGATGCTCCCCTGGGGGACTCCTTCCTCCTGTTGGTGGGGGTCTGAAAGGGAGGATCCGACACGAACCTGGAAGGAACGGTTCTTCAGGAAGTTGCCAATGAAGGCAGGGAGGTGACCGCGTATGCCGAGTGCGTGCAGGTCTTGAAGAATGCCGTACTTCCAGGTTGTGTCGAAGGCTTTTTCTAGGTCAAAAAAGATGGCGATCATGTGGCCTCTTTCGGCGAACGTCTCGCGTATAAAGGTCTCCAGGCGGACCAGGTGATCCAGAGTGGATCGGGTTTTCCTGAATCCGCACTGGAGACCGCTCAGCGAGCCCGTCGTTTCCAGAAACCACATGAGTCGCCTGTGAATCATTTTTTCAATTAGTTTGCAGAGACAGCTCGTTAGGGCTATAGGTCTGTAATTGGATGGGTGTGTGTGGTCTTTGTTTGGTTTGGGTATTGGAATGACAGTGGCGAGACGCCAAGACTCCGGAAAGGAGTGCGACCGCCACATGTCGTTGTATATGTGTAGTATGAGTGTGAGTGTTTCTGAGGGTAAGTGTCTAATGATCTTGTTGTGGATGTCATCCGGTCCCGGGGCTGTATCGCCCAGGTCCGAGATGCACGATGTTAATTCGTCTATTGTGAAGTCTGCGTTGTAGGTTTCAGTGTTGTTTGAGTGGAAGTTTAGGTGTTGTTTTTCTCTGTTAGTTTTGACGTTTTGAAAAGTGGTGTTGTAGTTTGCTTGGGATGAGTTTTTGGCTAGAGATGTAGCTATTGTGTTTGCAATGTCTACTTGTGTTTCAGCTGTTGTTCCATCCGGCCTCTGGACGTGCCGAATGGTGTCTGTGCGTCTACCTAAGAATTTTTTAGCAATTTGGAAAACTTGATTGAGTGGTGTCTGGCTGTTGATTTTGGAGATGTATTTTTGGAATGATTGTCTTTTGCTCTCCCTGAGGCATCTACGTGCCTCAGCTCGAGCCTTTAAATAAAGTATCTTATTTTCTATGGTGGTGTTGTTGACGGCTGTTCGATACGCTGCCTTCTTTTTCTTTACTGCGTCCTCACATTCCCAAGAGAACCAGATCTTGTTCCTCCGGGGTTTTGTTTTTGTTTTTGGAATGTGATTGTGGCATATTTCTAAGAGTTTTTCGTGAAATTTATTGTAGTTGTGGTCGAAATTGGGATTAAGAATCTTGGAACATTGATTGGCAAACCCGTCCCAGTCGGCTTTTTTGAAGTTGAAGCGTTCTGGGATCGGGTCGTTTTGGAGGCTATTGTTTTTGAGGAGAATTGGGAAATGGTCCGTACGGTCATCCAGCACAGACCACTCAAGATCTGGGACTAGTTCAGTTGCAATTCTGCAATGGAAGGTCGGATTCCGCCGGCATTCCATTGCAGGACCGCCATTATGAATTTTTACTTTTTGATTTGGAGCACTTAGGCCCCGGCTTCGAAGAAGCACTCTGACTCCTCCTTACGGGGGAGGCAGAGTGTTTTCTAGGTTGCCGTCCTGGATTGGACGGCGGTCTAGTGGGGGATTTGGAGGAGTGACAGACTCCGCCCTTCCCGGGTTCAGGCCGGGGAGGGGGGTCGGAGATGTCTTCCTCCATTGGTAGTGGGGGGAGTGGAGGGGTAGAGGGAGGTGGAGCAGACAGAGGGGGCTGGGGAGAGGGGGGAGGGAGTACCTCAATCTCCATCAGAGAGATGGGTTGTGAGGTGGAAGAAGAAGAAGAAGAAGAAGAAGAAGAAGAAGAAGAAGAAGAAGAAGAAGAAGAAGAAGAAGTAATAGAGGAGGGGTGAGGGGGAGAAGGGGGGGTGGAGGAAGAGTCCACCCCATCCTCCCCAAGAACCCCAAAGCGGTTAGTTAGTGGTACCTGGAAGGTGGGTACCACAGTTTTAGGAGCAACCTTTTTGTGTTTCGCAGTAAGTTTCTTGTTGACCGCGGGTTCTGGGGGGTCGACAGTGGAAGCACTGGTCGACTTCGTGACTGGCCGGAGTACGCTTGCGTATGACCGGCCAGGGACCGGGGTCATACCTGGTGGGCAGACAGCTTTTCGGGCTTCTTGAAAAGAGCAGCCATTTCGTGCTTTATACTCTTGGATTGCGCGTTCTTGAATCCAAGTCGGGCAATCCTTGCTGAAGGCTGTGTGCTGGCCTTGGCAATTTGGGCAGCAAGGACTAGCCTTGCATTCCTTTTCAGGATGCCCAGTCTTGCCGCAGCGAGGACACACGGCTGCACGTCGGCATCGCGACTGACTATGGCCAAACTTCTGACACTGAAAGCAGCGTAGAGGGTTCGGCACATAGGGTCGTACGTCCAAGACCAAGTATGATGCCCGAACGGTGGCTGGAGGGCGGCACGAATCAAAAGTTAGAATTATTGTGTTCGTTTCTAGCGTGGACTCCCCCCGTCGAATAGTAATTCGGCGGGCTTCGACCACACCCTCAAAGTTATCCACGATATCTTGGTTGGAGCAGCCCTTCAGCTCATGGCTGCGGACCACGCCCTTCGACTGGTTAAATTTCTGGTGTCGCTCGGAAACACAAGGAACACCACCGAAGGTCGTTATCTTTTCAAGTCCGGCCAGTTCTTTATTCGATGCACACTTGATGAGGAGAGCACCAGAGGACAGTTTCTGGACATTCGTAGGAATGTATCCCAGAACCTGTCTTAGAGCATCTCCTATCTTGAAAACGTTTAAATCAGTCATCTTTTTCTGTGCATCGGTGCTGCGGATGGTCAAGTACGGCTGCCGCGGAAGCTCCCTGAGAGGAGGGAGGGCAGAGGCAGTCGTAAAGGTCCTTTTTCCTTTAGTAGTTTGTTTGCTCGGCTCGGCGGCCGCACCCGCTTCCGCGAGCCGAGACTTTTTAACGTTGGGAGCTGGGGAAGGGTCTTTTTGATTTTTAGAATCCATGAGAGTTTTCTATTTGATTCGACTCCGGGGCTCCCCGCCCGCCACAGAGCCCAACAAGGGGACACATAGCTCGGATAACCGGAGCTGTGCCAGGGCTACCCCGGAGCTATACTCTCAACGAGAAAGTACGAGACCCTCCCGTCAAGATTGACCCAGGGCTTGATGGGGTTTCAGCTCTCAACCGATTGAGTGGCATGGGCCGTGCCACCCTCCCGTCTAAGAGGAAAACCTAGGCCAAAGAGGTGTGTTGGCGAGGGACAGTCCGTGGACTGATCTCACCTCAACCGCCAGGTACCCGGTTTCCCTCCGCACGGGTCGCACCTCACGGTCAACAAGGCGCCCACTCTGTGGGATGGGTGACCTCTCTTGTTGCTGCACATGAGGTCAGCGGTGGCAGGAAAGAAGAAGAAGAAGAAGAAGAAGAAGAAGAGGAAGATACACCAAAGTAGGTGTCGCATCCGGATCTCAGAGGATTGGGGTCCGAGTGCGACACCTCGCCTTTGAAGGGGTTGCACCTTCTGCAGACGAAGCAGTGGGTCTATTTATATCCCCCCGACCCACTGGGGGTAAAACAACCTCTCCCAAACGAGTTATGAAAGTTCAGAAAGAGAGTCCGACCCATTTGTGCAAACGCGTTTAGAAAGAGAGTCTGATCCTCTTCTGCAAATGGGTTATGAACCGCTTCAGCAAATGGGTTAGAACCATTCAATCAAGTGGCAAGACAGAGTCCCAGACACTGAAGTACTACAGCGGGCCAAGATGGAGAGCATACGCTATCCTACTGCGCTCTCAGCTCCGATGGGCCGGCCACGTTCACCGCATGGACGACTCTCGCCTCCCAAAGAGGCTACTCTACGGTGAACTGACCCAAGGCATGTATGCTCTCTCGGCGGACAGAAGAAACGCTTCAAAGATGCTCTGAAAGCATCCCTGAAGAGTTGTGAAATTCCCCATACCACCTGGGAAGAAGCTGCTCGCGACCGCACAGTCTGGCGCTCCTTGATAAGATCGGGTGTGGCGAAATTCGAAGAAAGTCGCATCAGAAAGAAAAAACAGAGACGGCAGCTGAGAAAAGACCGAGAGAGCCGTACCTTCCAGCCTAATTCAGCCCCAAACATCCCCTGCCCCCACTGCAACAGACATTTCCGTGCGAAGATCAGCCTGATCAGCCATCTCCGCACACACCCCACTCCTCCAGTGATGTGAAGTCAAGGTCATCTTCGCCAGCGAAGGATGAACATCAGAACCATTTTCACAAACGGGTTAGGAAAGAGAGTCAGGAGTCTGAATCCGGATAACGATTCATTGAGAATTAACTGGTTATTTGGATAAATTATCCTGATTCTGCCCACCACTAAATTTCTGCCTCTGCCTCTGGTCTGGGAAGGAACACTGCATGGCAAGCCCGCCTACAGACAACCTTCAGTAACACCTACCTCACACCCACCACCATCATGCACATGTACACACACAACGTATGACGAGCTGAGCTGTGGATGGAGAGACAGTGTGAGTGACAGAGCAGGTGAAAGGAAGAATGTACGAGTGTATCCACAGGCGTCAGCAACTACAAGACGACAACACCGACACCCCTGGCCTGGTCCACAGCTCATGAACGAAAGGAATGCGGCTAAGGCAGTGTTTTGCCGGTATTTTTTTACTTTCCCTCCCGTCTCACACTCAGCTACTAGTTGTCTATTTTCTACTAAATATTGATGCGCTGAACACGAATATCAACTTCATTTCCGTCGCAAATTAATGGTTTTTGAAATATTTGATTGTTTTTAACCGAGATAGACATGCTTTGGACCAATCGGGGGGTTCCAGGGGGGCCTGCCCCACTGGGGTAAAAGAAAATCTGGGGGGTTACAGGGGGGGCATGCCCCCCTGTTTTTACACCCATAATTTGATATTTTACAGTTAGATTTGAAATTGTCTTGAAAATAATTGATTTGCGACAGTTTTAGTGGATTTCTGTATGATCTGCAGCAAACAGTACAGCAGTTTGACCCCTGAAACAGTGCATCTGTGTGCGGGAGTGAAAGTAAAAATTTACCGTTTTGCCTATACAGTATTGTTGTCCATGGTTCGCAGGGTGCTAGGGAATGAGTGAGATTTTCTTTGTGTGCCTGGAGGGAGGGGGTGGGGTGTGAAAGTCATGCGGACGGGGATGAGCCGCGGGAGAGAACACGGGAATTGAATGAATAAGTGAAACTGAAAGAGAGGAACGGCTCATGAGCACTGGAGTGAATGGATCCTGTGTTTCTATTTTGGAAGAGGCTAGCCGTACTTAATGACGGCTAGACTGCCAGTCTAGCCGTACTTATTCTTAATATGATGGCTAGACTGACCATTTACAAAAAATAGGCCTACTGAATTGTAAATATACATTTTTAGTGTGCAGTACCTAAAGCATTTGTATTTGAGACGAAACCAGGTGCCTTAATGACAGTGTATTTAATGTATTTTAAACCTCCTGTTTTCTAATGTTAATAGGGCCTAAGATAAGTACGGCTAGACTGGCAGTCTTTAAGTACGGCTAGACTTCTTGTCTAGCCGTATTTAAGTATTAAGTACGAACGGGTAGACAGCCAGGCTAGCCGTACTTAAGGACGGCTAGACTGTCAGGCTAGCCGTAAGTTTAATATTGATGACTGACTTGTAAATGAAATTTTTAGTTTGCAATGCCAAAAGTATTTGTATTTGAGACAGAACCAAAAGGTGCCTTAGGCCTAGTGACTTGAATGTATTTGTTAATTCTCCATGAACCTAGATTGGTTTCAAACTGCCAGATCCATGAGCACCAACCTACAGATAACAGAGTGTGTGAAAACAACAAGCAGGAAGGAACAAGCAATGAATGAAAGCAATGAATGAAAGCAACGAACGGCTGATAGGCGACTAGCCTGACCACTGCCGTACTTCAAAACTAAAACTAAACTAGAGCTAGATCTAGATCTACATCTCGATCTAGAATTCTAGATCTAGAATCTAGATAGATCTAAATCTAGTGTCCAGTTGTTTTGTCAAAAGGTGGGATACCCAGGACCGGGTGTGACAAACGAGGTCCAAAATCAATATACAAATAAATCTAGATCTAGATATAGATCTAGATCTATTAGATCTAATCTAATCTAATCTAGACTAGTCTATTCTGTCGCGAAAAGGATTTGATTTGACTGGATGTTAACTTACAAAGAAACAATCCACTTCGGCTTCTTAACTTGGGCCTCTTGTGAAAAAACCACGCGCCTCTTCAGCTGAGTTCACAATCACATGTCGTGAACTGACCACAGTGACCAACGGTCTGGCCTCTTCTGGCCTTTGTTTGATGTTTAAACGCTTTTCAGCTTTTCGTTTGTTTTGTTTTTTGACATTTCTGCTTCTTCTTTTTTAATTCTTTTCCAGGCAAGCAGGCTCGCGGATATTTCCAAAGCTAAAAATAGGCTAGTTTTTAAAAAAACGTAATTTTGTTGCTTCCATTTGCCTTTTTTATTCCTTTTATTTTGGTAGTTTTGCTAAAGGAAATTGAACAAAACCCTAGGCTACTCATAATGTCTGTCTGTATGTTCCTAAAAGAGAAGATACAGTCAAGCAGAAGTTGCAACTTTGAGCTCGAGGTTTAGATCTTGTCGCGGAGCAAGTTTAATTTTGGCATCCGGTGTTGTTTTCGTGGAAATGGTGGCGTAAAAAATGAAACGAAACGTTGAATCAGAACCAAAATTTAAATTCAGCTTAGGCCTTATCATTAAAATCTTATTAATAGGCCTAACGCCCTGTGGTGTCTTGTTTAAGAATCTATTTTTAAAAGTGAATTAAAATTTTAAACTTCTCTAAAAACTTTCTTTAAGTTGAACATTATTTTTAGCCTATTCACTCACATGTATTAGATATCGATTATCATTTTTATTTTATTATTAGATCTAGATTTCTAGATCTACACCATTTTATTTTATTTTTCTTTTTTTTTTTACCCGATCCAGTTGCAATTACTTTATATTTTTTAGGACAAAAGCATGCGGGCCACTTAATTTTAGAGTGACATAATTAAATACTCTCTGATCTAAGGCTATGTTACGGGACCGTACGTACGGTCCTACCTGCGCTAAGGCTTGGTGTTACTAGACTGTACGCAGATGTGCATGCATCTGGACTTCGCAAAAATACTGGAGGAAAACGGCCAGTTTAACGAAGCTCCTGACGCAAGGAGTTATTACTAGGAGAATGTTTAAAATGTCTGAATACAATTGTGAGGTATCCAGTGGCCGTGGGTGAACCAAAATTTGAAATTTATTCACGTCTGCACCCACGTTGTTATTATGTGTCAATAAAAGAAATCAAAGAGAGGGAGAGAGAGAGAGAGAGGGAGAGAGAGAGAGAGAGAGAGGTGGAAAGATTTGGCGAAGGGAATGTGGGGGCGAACGATGGGGTCGGCAGGGTATAATTATATGCTATTATATTGGAAAGAGATCATTAATCATGCATGCAACGCCTTGCGTGGAATCTGAGTTAAGAGTACAAATTAAATTCATAGTATACCAACTTACGCCTATAGTGCGGTCAAAATGCACGGCGCAACTTATTGTGAAATAGCTCCTTACCTATAGATAGAACATAGATTCTCCAACTTTTGCACAGTGACTTATATCAATTTGTCTTAACAGGTGAATATTTTTTCAAACTTCTGCACACTGTATTCTAGAAAATTCCCTAATAAATACTAATAAAAAAATCCCAGTCGATT
>NW_004797795.1:509133-510147 GCF_000002075.1 Aplysia californica
TAAAGGCCATTGGCCTTTACAATGTACCATACATACTGTTATTTTAATATTACTCAAAATGTTATTCAAAACTAAGACTTTTACCTTGAATTTTTACCATTTTAAAATAAACACTGGCCAAAATCAAGCTGAGTAGTGAACTGTTGTGAATGCAACCAACTACATGTACTGATTCCCACTCTCATATGACCTTACGCAATTACGAGCGCCGTAACCTCTTACCAAACAAACATAAGCATAAATATTTTATGAAAAATGAAACATATTTCTTTTTAGGTCTTCCTACTGGTTCAGTGGGCCTACATTACGTGGTTACACTTTCAGTAATGGTTAAAATCAGCGACGAAAACACCATTACGTTGTACCACAGATGCTGGCATTTTAGAGGATTTTTTTTTCATACAGCTAAACTCTATCAAAATCATGCCGCTAGGCTTGCACTAAAGAAAGAGAAGACGGGTCACATTACTCCCATGTCAAAGAACGTTGCATTGGCTTCCCGTGTCATCTAGAATGTCATATAAACTTGCAATATTATGTTATAAAAGTGTCAATAACAAAGCTCCCTCATATCTTAGTGATCTCATCCAGATTTATGTTCCATCTAGATCACTAAGATCAGGCGATCAGTACCGTAGTTTAAGAGTTCCTAGAAAAGGCGGTAACAATTAGCTGAAGTAAAGATCGTTTGCCAACCTTGCTCTATCTGTTTGGAACTCTCTTCCCCAACCCTTGAGACATAATACAGCATCTAAGTGTAACTTTAAAATATCTTTATAAAGACACATTTAATGAAACTGTTTTTGTATCAGTAGATTCATGTTCAGTACAATGTTATGTAAATGACTATGTATCCACTTATGTACTTTGCGAATTGCATCGGGTATGATTATTATTTCGTTATGAATTTGTATGTGCTCATTTCATAACGATGTGTAAGCGTGCGCGTATGATAAGCAAGTAGATGTGTGTGTGTGTGTGTGTGTGTGTGTGTGTGTGTGTGTGTGTGTGTGT
>NW_004797795.1:511604-529308 GCF_000002075.1 Aplysia californica
TGTTGATAGAGGTACCTTAATCTAAAGCACCAGAATTTCAATATGTTCTGTTTTAAGCATCCAGGATATCATTTGTAGGCAGATAGAGTTTAAAAACATGAAAAATAAAGGTTTCACAACAGAATTAAATCGGGGGCTCTCGTGGCCTAGAGGTTAAGGTGTTGGCCTCTCATTCAAAGGTCCCGGGTTCGATTCCGGGTAGCGACCAAAAAATGTTCTTCTCTAAAATTGTCTCCTTTCACATCCTTTCCTGATCTCTAACAATGTTCTGTTGTCTGCTTTCATTTCCACTTTCTGCCCAAACCCCCTCACCTTCTTTGCCACCTCCTCTGGGCTCCTGACTCTTTCTGCAGCCTTTCTACTGCTACTCCTTGGCTCGTCCTAACTGCTGTCTTTCTGCCACACCCCTGATCTTCTGGTAGGAAAGATCTACACCTAGCCTTCTCGGACAAGAGCGAAAAATCTCGGAGGTCCCGTGTGCAAGTTGCGCACGTTAAAGATCCCTTGGTGGTCTAAAATCGATAAGAGTAGCCTTCGGCCGCCACCCGGGCAAAATTCAAAATTTCCTACCAACGAAAAATTATTAGGTGTGTCCCGCGCGCTCATATGACCTTATGCAGTTGCGAGCGCCGTAAAACCCTATACTAAACAAACAACAAGAATTAAATCAAAATTAGAACAGCTCATAAAGAACCACAAAAATCCACAAATCTGGGCGTATGTCCACCTATCCGAAGATTGGCCGTTTTAACCCTAAACGTGTGTAATTCAAGAAAAAGTACAGGATATTACATGTAAATTATGGAATTACACACGAGGGGCCTGCCAGTGTCAGTAGTCGGTTTTGGTGGAGGCACGCTCTAACATAACACAGTTAATCTCTATTTTTAAAAAATATTGGAACAACATCAAATTAAATTACATTACCGGTACGCTATATAAACACTATCCCAAAAAAAAAGAAAAACAACTCACCAGAAAAAAATGAACACACTAACAAATTAAAACACAACAAAGAGGGAAAAAATAAAAGACAAACAGCAATATAAATATAGTATGTAATGTACCTACATTCTTCGCATCAAAATAACTATACATGGACACTTTAAAATTATCAAAATACATCTCAAATATTTTATGAAGTAGTTTTTTTTTGTTGAAAAATGCAAAAATCGCGGCCACGATTCGCGGACCCAAAAATGCAAAAAATCGCGGCTGCGACAAACACAGATGATCGATTAAACATTTTGAGTAGGCAGGAAATTTTGAATTTTGCCCGGGTGGCGACCGAAGCTTACTCTTATCAATTTTGGACCACCAAGGGATCTTTAACGTACGCAACTTGCACACGGGACCTCCGAGATTTTTTGCCCTTATCCGAGAAGGCTAGGTGTTCTGTCTTACCTACCATAAGATCAGGAGTGTGGCTGAAAGACAACAGTAAGAAAGAGCCAAGGAGTAACACTAAAAAGGCTTCTGAAATAGTCAGGAGCCCAGAGGTAGGGGCCAAGGAGGTGAAGGGGTGGGGGCAGAAAGTGGAGACGAAAGCAGACAACGGAACATGGTTAGAGATGAGGAAAGGAGGTGAAAGGAAACAATTTTAGAGAAGAAAATTGTCCGTGCTATCCGGATTCGAACCCGGTACCTATTGAATGACAGGTGAACAGCGCAATCTCTCGACCACGAGACCCCCCCCCCCTTTTTCCGTTAAAGCTGCAAAATCAGGATGTAAAGAAAAATCAATTTTTGGATTTTACTGCTTTGCAAATACAAAAAGAAATAGATTCTACCTAACATTGAGAGTGTAACAACCAACATGCTGCCAACCAGGATAACGGATTGGAATAAAATTTGAATGACTAAGAAATAATGCAATCTCCAGCTTTCCAGAACACAGCTATGCTTTTCTAGAGTCTTCTCAGCTCAAAATTGCTTTTAAAGTTGCAGAATCAAGTTGTACAAAACAAGATGTAAAACAATTTTTTTGCAGGTCGTTGCAACTAGGCAGACACAAAAATGATTACGTTATTACCAGTGCTAATAGTATAACGACCGACATTAAATTTTTCTTTAAAAATTAAAATGATAAAATCAGACCACAACTATATTTTAATTGAGTTTACTCCGTAAAAATCCCCTAAATGAAAATGGACACTCAAGATGTAAACCACATTTGTTTGTGGTTTTTACAACTAGGCACCAAAATGATTAAATGATAGCAAGGGCTGAATTTGTTACAACCGACTTAACATTGTACTAAAGAAATTAGAATGGCAAAGAAAGAACGATTTTTCCAGGTTTTCAAATCACTACAAGACCTTGAAAGAGTTTAACGATTAAAATTTTGCTCATAAAAATGCACCCTCAGGATGTAATAACAGTTTTATTTGCTTGTTGTTACAACTAGGCACTCAGTGAAAAAAATATTACAAGAGTTGAAAAAGTAACGACCGTCATAACAACGTACAAGAAAAAATATCAAGACAAAGAAAGAAAGGTGTTTCTAGCCTCTCAGATTACAATTAGATTTTAAGAGTATACTCAGTAAATTTGCTTATAAAAATAGTTATTTTAGTTGGTTGTTAAAACCTGGCACCTACAAAAATGATTATATTATAACAAGAGCTAATAATGTACTGACGGACTTAACAATAATTACTATAGAAAATAGTATGTCAAGGACGGAAACCAGTATCAAACTTTACAAACTTTAAATGATAACCAGGACTTAGAGTGCAGGCCTCAACATAGCAATTTACCAAACAACTTAGGACGGTATTTATCTTAGTCGAGATAACAATAAATAACAACTGATGACAACTGATAACAGCAAAAATAACGACTGATAACAGCAAATAACAACTGATAACACAAACATACTTTGATTCCAGCTTAAAAAATCAATATTCATGTGGTCAACCAGGGGTATTTATCTTTGTCGAGATAACAACAAATAAAAACTGATAACAACACATGACAACTGATAACAACTGATAACAACTGATAACAACAAATAACAATTGACCGATAACAACAAAATAACGACAAATTCCAACACAAACGTCCTAATTTCATTGCTTTTACTTGGTTTGTAAGGTAGTCTACATTGATACAGCAACTGATAACAACTGATAACAATAAATAACAACTAATAATAACAAATAACAACTGATATCAACAAAATAACGACAAATATCAGCACAAACGCCCTGACACAAGGTGATCAATCCAATACAACTTTTTAATAATGGTATTTATCAGATACCTTCCAGATGCTTCCCATTTCAAGTCAAGCACATTCTGACACTCTGAACGAAATAACAATCAGGCGTTGACACTGCTCTGGGGAAATCTCTTTCGTGCCCTTCATGTTGCTTTCCATAAAGCCTTGGATACTTTCGAAGGGTTTCCCACTCACTTTGTCCGTCAAACACATCCAGTATTGAACGTCCAGCGGACTCAGGTGTGGATTGCTTGAGGTCCAGTTGTGCTCAATCCACAGAATTCTACACTTTTAAGTGTAGAATTCTGTGGCTCAATCAGACAGACTGTCCTGTAACCAAATATGGTGGTTATTGATCTATAACAGAACAGCTGTAGCGTCATGAGGAGCAACCACATCTTGCTGAAAGTACTGATTCTCCCTACATCAGTGAAAACTAGTCCCAAGCTTCTCCAGAACTTTGATAGGTTTACGAGGTATCGGTCAGGGTTCACCAAATCAAGAACCACCCAAAACGTTTCGAGAGTGCGTAGTTTTTACAGACTGCCTACCGTGTGAGACTCGGGACTTAAGAATGCGAGTTCTTGTCTTCCATGGACTCAAATTTTTAAGCATACAGCGCATTTCAAAATGTATCTTTTTCTTGAAACATTATGTTTGTTACACACACACACACACACACACACACACACACACACACACACACACACACACACACAATGTGTGTGTGTGTGTGTGTGTGCGCGTGTGTGCGTGTGTGTGTGTGTGTGTG
Source organism: Aplysia californica (assembly GCF_000002075.1). Classification (NCBI taxonomy): domain Eukaryota; kingdom Metazoa; phylum Mollusca; class Gastropoda; order Aplysiida; family Aplysiidae; genus Aplysia; species Aplysia californica. Next base: position 515,600 of record NW_004797795.1, read on the forward strand.
TGTGTGTGTGTGCGTGTGTGTGTGTGTGTGTGTGTGTATCCAGAACGAACGAGCATATTATACACAGGTCGATGTGGGAGACTTTATTAGATCTAGCCGACACATCTTGACTGCTATAGCATGCTGTACAAGGATGAACTGTTTAATTATCTTTCCATTCCGTATCATCAACGGACTTTTTATAAGCATAATCCGCATGCAGGTTCTAGCTTTCGGTCAATTTTGATGTCAGTTTGGTCAAAAACAAGAAAGTTATCAACATTTCTTTGAACGAACTTTTTGTTACTGGTCAGCTGGTATAGATGCCTAGATGTAGTTGTAACTTTGTGTAACAATGGACGAATATTCGTTGGGTTGTTGTTTTTTTACAACTAAGTGAGCATTTTAACAAGAACTTGTCTGCTGACTAAATTTATCCAAGTCTAGTTTTCCCTAGGTTTGACCTGAGGATTTGGAACCACCCTTACTTTTAATCACCCTATGATCTTAAGTCCCTTCTTATATGGGTCGTTACACTCTTAGCTTCGGCTATAATCTTCCCCTATTTGTGCATGCCTGATTGTGATCCCATGTCAAAATAAACATAATGTTTTGTGTTTAACAACCTACAGGCACCTTTGTACGGACTGAACTCTTCCAAACCCTAGTTTGAGATCGAGGGTCTGAAATCAGCGTTATTTTTAATCGTCCTAAATAATCTAGTACTTATTTATATCCGGTATTCATATACTTAGTTTAGAATAATATAATATATTCGTTTTTGTGTAGGCCTATATGCTTAGTTGAAATAACAAAATGCATATTTCGGTTTTACATATAAAGTGAGTATCTTTACATGCACCTATGTGCTGATTAAATCTATCAAACCCAAGTTTTGACCCAAGAAGCTGGAATCAGCTTTCTCCTTACTAAATATGTAGCCCCTTAACTTATGTCGGTCGTTTTACTCTTAGCAGTGGTTATAATTTTCTTATTTTTGTGCATGCCTAATTGTAACAATCGACACCTATTTGTTTGCTTTTTTTTACAACCTAAGTGTGCATCTTTAAAAGAACTTTTGTTCAGACTTAACTCTATCTGAGCCAAAGTTTGACCGGGTATTTATCTTTGCGAGATTACAAAACATAACAACTGTAAAACCACTACTAAAACAAAAGACTATAGCATAACAGGATGTTATATCATGTAAGACTTTCTCTTCTGAGATAGACATACTTTGTAGCAGGATATTATTGAAATGTGCTGACAAAATGAGTTACTTCGAGCCCTGTGGAAATATAGTCGAACCTGCCATGACGGTCATCTGTAAAATACGCCACCGTACAAACGGCTACTTCCCAATCTCTCGGATCCACCCCCCCGCGTTTTTTATATAGAATTTCACGCTATAAAAGGGGCACCTCTCCAATGCGGCCGAGGCCACCATATTAATTTATCACACAGCCCCTATCACACCAAACAATAACGCCTGTCTCAGACGGCAACCTCTCTCATCCCCCGACGTTTGTCATAAATCATGTTTTGGCCCCTGACGTAGTGAACGAGTAGTCATAATCCAATCACCTGTCGTTGTAGTTGTTGTTAGATAGTCCCTCCAACCGCCGATCATGTTGCGTAGGCCCCTCCCACTATTGACCATAGGTAACAATCTGAAAACCAGCTGGTGAAGTAAGCGTGTGATCCTTCATAACCAACGCCTGCTTTATGTTTAGAGTAGGTGATGCTCATAACCCATAAGCCCGGCCAACAAGTCCTACACAAAATCGTAAGTGAGGTGACCGGTCGCTGTTTATTCAGTCTGTAACAAAATAACAATGGACGTCAGCATGAACTTGTGACAGAAGCGTCGCTCGTTCTGCGATTGGTGGAGACCAATGTGTTTGTTTTAACATGGCAGTCGCTCTTCCTCGTCAAAGAAAGTTTATTGCCAAATGTGACACCTAAATCTTACCTATTGACTGCACTTCATTGCCAATCTTCAGGACATAATCCTGTCTCTTCATATCTTTTTACTTACCTAAGTTCATGACATGGCATTTTTGAGGCATTAAAATTAAATTGATTAACTGACTAAAAATAAATATACATGTAATTTCAGTTATGATTGTACATGTACAGCCTAGATCTGACAAATCCTGTAATTTCAGTACCGGCACATCCGTTTGTATGTAATTATGTCATCTTGTTGTCATGTCAATCATTGTAATTAATACAATATAAATCCGGATGGATGTTCTACGTTTCTGCGAACGTTGGTTCTACAAGACCGACGTATAACTGTTAAACAGCTCTCAAGTGAAACGACTATCAGTGTAGGGTCAAGTGAAACGATTCTCAATGACCGTCTTAACATGAATAAGGTGTTTTTGACAAGTGAGCAAACGAAGCAGAGGGTTGAGTCCTGCCAAACTCTCCTTCGATTTGAGTCCTATGACACAAATAAAAAAAACTAATTATGGTGACTATGGATGAAACATGGATGTATTATTTTGATCCGGAACAAGAAATGTCCTCTATACAATGGAAAACCCCTTCTTCTCCCCCACCAAAGACGGCGAAGGTAACACCGTCAAGTGGAAAGGTCATGCCGTCGTGTTTCTGGGATTGTGAAGGTATCATCATGATTGACTACGTGTGAAATGGAAAAACATTTAGAGGAGACTACATGTACTACTCGGGCTTGTTGATAAAATTGCGGTTCGAATTGGTGAGAAAAAGGCGTGGAAAACTCCGTAATGGGGCCCTCCTTCTGCATGACAACGTCCCTGCGCACAGGGCACAACAAGCAGGCCACACAGCAGAACAGTGCAGCTTTGAAGTCCTGCCACACCCAGCTTATTTACCAGACCTAGCCACCTCAGACTTTTTTTTCCCGTTTCGTTATCTTAAAAAAAAAAGCAGTCAAAGGATGTCGTTTCAATGACAACGAGGACGCCATTGAAGCTATTGAAGACAGGTTAGGGGCCTATTCTGGGCCATTTTTCTCTCAAGGACTTTTGAAGGTCAAATAGAGGTGGCAGGAATGTGTTATTCGACGTGGTGACAATAAATACAAGTTTGCGTGCAAAGTTACAAAGCTTTATCTTTATTCTTTCATATTTAGACCGAAGACTCCATGAACCCCCCTTGTAGAATTTAAATTACATATCATTATTACTTCTATACAAATTCAGTTTGAAGAGAAACAATTAAAAGCTGACAATACTGATACACATAAAATGAGCTTCGTCGCCACTGAGCATGGAACAGACTTTCACGGGCTGTTGACTATAGTTGTTTTGTTTTTTTAACCGTTTACCCCTTTACGGAGCTGTTCTAATACATACCCTGTATAAAATGCTAAAGTACCTTTCCGTAAGTTTCCAAAAATGATTTAAAATGTTTTATTTTATTTATTATTTTTTTTTACGAAAGAGTGTGGGAAAACTGTGTTAAAAAAGGAACACTGATTCTAACAAGCCTGTTTTCACAGTAGCAGTACAAGTTACACATGTTTGTATTTCTCTCTCTCTCTCTCTCTCTCTCTCTCTCTCTCTCTCTCTCTCTCTCTCTCTCTCTCTCTCTCTCTCTCTCTCTCTCTCTTTTTTGGCCTTAGTTGTGAATATCGGTTTGCACCTTTTACCCTATTTCACCATATCAAAAGAATAAGTTATTATTATTATTATTATTTTTATTTTTATTTTTATTATCATTATTATTATTATTATTATTATATTATTATTATTATCATTATTATTATTATTATTATTATTATTATTATTATTATTATTATTATTATTATTATTATTATTATTATTATTATTATTATTATTATCATTATTATGTAAAGGTTCTGGTGAATAAAAAAATAATTCGGTATCACAGTAGATCGCCAAAAATTACCTTAAACCCCGCCTTTGATGGTGGTTGCTGTACAAGATACGAACGCTAAAGATCCCGTGGTGGTCCTAAAATCGATCAGAGTAGGCTCTAGCAGCCACCCGGCCAAACTCAAAATTTATTCCTACGAAACTGAACATGTTTAATGTGTCTCGCAAGCCCATATGACCGTATTATGCAGTTTCGGGCGCCTCAAAACACTTACCAAAACAAAACCAACACCCGTCTCTAAGCAGGAGTAAAACATCGGATATAGCACTCTTATAACAACTCTTCTTCCAAGCTATCCCTTCCTAACTCCCCTGCCCTATCCATTCCACCCCCTCCACCCCTCTTTTCCCACCCCCCAAATAAATTCATCTTCAAACTGTAAAGGTAAGTTTTTTATGTATTTATGTCAGAAAAGGGCTTAACTGCCATGAAGTCACACACCATATCGCTTTTCAATGGGTGAATATTTTCAAATATAAAAGGCTTTTAGAACATTTTAAAGCGTTTAAAAAAAAATTTTTTTTTCAAAAGAAGGCAGTTGTACTTATGATTTTTTATTCAGTTTGGCATGTGGACCCTTTTTTATTCTTGAGAACCGTTTTTAAGAATAATTTTAATCCTGAGCTGCAGCGGGCTTTACCCCGTCTTGGTTGAGATACATGTTATTAACCTACTCCTCAACCGTGACTTCATGTTTCCGGACACGATGAAAGAAGGCACTCGTCAGTTTTGGGGCATATATAACTGGATATTTGTATAATCGTATTCCTTGCTTATTTGTCTTGCTTTTGATGAAAAAAAAAAATCAAATGATCTCGACTAGAATTAGAGATATTTGTAGTCGCCTGGTTTCAGGGGTGGCGATAATGGCCGCCCAAGTTTGATGACTTTAAAAACTTAAGTGTTCTTAAAATTTGCATATATGGTGTGCCTTAGAACGACGGTTTTTTTTCTCGGTAGAATCCACACAAAAATGTACTTTTAATAGACATAACAAGTGTTGCCCCCCCCCCCCCACCCCCCCAAAAAAAAGGTTTAATTTTTAAAGATTGCATAACGGACGGGAAAATGCACATTTGTCCGATTTTATTATTTTGACGAGCTCCTGATTGAGCGCCTGCTTTCACCGCGACCACACACTCAATACCTTGCATATATATATATTATATAAACTGAATACAATTCTCACGGTCTCTGAACAAAGTTAAAACATTTTTTTTCTTGCCCTTAAAAAGCACTGGGGTCATGGTCTAAATACGACGCATAATGTTTGGTTGACACTCGGGTTGAAAACTAGGCGTATAAAACGGCTTGGGATTTATTTTTTCAAATTTCTTTGCCCCAAAAACCTTCTCTCACGAGGCGACTTAAATGCATACTGGGGTGATAATCTTAGGGAGAGAGAGAGAGAGAGAGAGAGAGAGAGAGAGAGAGAGAGAGAGAGAGAGAGGGGGGGGGGGCAATTTACTCAAAAAAACGTGAACTCGATATCACCTCATTCCCTCTTTCCTTCCCCTAATTTAGGCCAAGAATGTTTTCATGAAGTAGGCGGGGTCATAGAATAGACGACAGGTCGGTCTTCCAAGTCCAGGGGTCAACAAACTTCGATGTGCACCCATGCTAATAGTAGGGGAAAATAATTAAAAGGCGCGTTTATTGCGCCCTTAGGACCTGGTCGCCAACATAATAATTATGATCATTTCATTGAACTCTACAGGGTAATTCAGACTTTCGTATATAACTTCAATTTGTAGCCTTTATCTTTAGTGCATTTTATATTTTACTGTCTTCGTTTTCTATGAATTCAGTGCACTGTATTAAGTATATTAAAAAAACAACAACCCCAAAGCAAACAAACAAAAAACAGAGCGTCATACAGGGATTCCTTGCGATACGAGTTAAATGTGTTTCAACGCCAAGCTTGTAACTCAAAGACCCAGATCTAAAATCACTGTTCCTTATTGATATTGGTGGGGATACCTACTATCCTTTCCAGACCCCTATAAATTCACCTTTATTCTTCGAAAAACTAACGACAAACGATACAATAGTAGAGAAGAAAAAAACACTCATATTTGAACGCAACAACAAACACTACTAACCAATGAAGTTCAGACGTGTCATACTCATCATAGGCCAACTAGCGGAGAGAGAGAGAGAGAGAGAGAGAGAGAGAGAGAGAGAGAGAGAGAGAGAGAGAGAGAGAGAGAGAGAGAACACGAGTCGCCCTTGCAGCTGTTTACTTTTTACTTAGCCTAGCAATAGCCAGCCTGGCCGGGGATGCAAAGACTAACTTAATTCAAAGTATTTTAATACAAATATTACGCACATGTATTTCATCCGTTAATGCAACTATTCTTTCTACCCCCCCCCCCCCCCCCCCTTTAAAGAAAAAAAAATAAAAAATTAAAATACAATTTTGATTTATATACTTCACTAATTTTTGGTCAATAAATGTGCCCTTTTACTTTTACTTCTAGGGCTCGCTCTCGTCACTTTTATCAACTGGCTATTTCAACAAAACCCTGCTTTAGACAATCTTATTTGTCTTCCTACGTTGTTTTTTTTATGTCTAAGGCAAGCGCAAAAGCTATAGAGTCTAGTCACAACACACCAGAGGTATATATTTTTGTGTGAAAATGGTTCGCATCTCAAAATTCAGCTCGTATCCGAAGGCAAATAATCAGCCGAACTTAGGCTGGTTTGTTTCTTGAAAACAGAAAGAAAAAGAAAACAACTCCTATATTGAAACGTTCACATCTACAGACATGAATATTTCACTAAAAACGCATAAATCTAGTTTAGGGACATGCAATATTACTCTTTATGCTAGACTTGAATTATTATCTTAGATATGATTATGATGTTTCCACCTTGGAGAGAATTATCAACATCATCATCTATGATTGTGCTCCTGGACAAACTGGGAACAGGTAGCTGCGTAGTTTCAGAATGATCAAGTGCCACAAGGCTTTTAGTAAAGCCTACCTAAAAGGTAGTATAGAAGGTGGAAAGGAAGAAAAGAAGAAAAAAACCCACAAAAAGAAATAGTAGCTGCACTCCAGAATGGCAGAATGTAAAAGGGAGAGGACCCCCCCCCCCCCCCCACACACACACACTTTGGAGCCATGGGGTTAAATCGAGAAAACCAAACGAGCTGGAACATATTATTAATCTTTGTAATTTTGCGTGCGTAGGAAAATAGCTAGTATGTCTGCGTTGAAGAACCAAACAATCAACCATGTCCCAGCTCTGCTCTCCGTTCGGTTCCTTTTGTGACCCCCCCCCCCCCCAAGTTCCTTTTATGAACCCCCTCCCCTCCCCAGAACCACTGCCATTACCGTGACCGGGTTTTCTGGGTTCTCTAAAGTGCCCCATACACTCTCAAATTTGTTTGATGGTTTGATCAAATATGTTTGACATACATTTTTTTAGGGATATGTTTTTGATCGTGTATGGGCGTGTTTGATTGTCAAAATAATTTTACGTCAAATATTTGATGGATCTGTTTTCAGTTGATATTTTTTTGTCAAACCGTCAAACTATTTGATCGTATGTGGGCGTCATCAAATTTACTTGTGCAAACATTATTTTTTCAGTTCCTGTCGGGTACACCATCAAGGGATAGAAAATAATATTCTGGAGCTAATAGAAGTGTACCATGAAAAGTTAAAAGTAAAGAATTATAGTGACCGAGATATAAAAAAGAAGCTGCCTAGGACGTTCTACTGCTGAAATATTATTGGGAGTGGGATGCAGATGCCACAAAAGAAAAACATGAAAAAGAAAAATTAACTAAGTGCGGAAGAGCTTTCGGAGGGAGTTGAAGAAATTGAATGATTCGCAAAAGTCTGGGGCCGGTGCAGATGATGTCTACGAGCCTTTATTTAATCATTTAGAATGTCCAAATTTTTGGTGCTGCAAAAACAAATTTTGGCCCACTTTCTTTATTTTTATTTCTTTGCAATGCTAAAGCAAACACCAACGCTGTTGGTCCGCCCATTACAAACTCGTGGCACAAACTTATGTTTGACCCCAACAAAATTGAGCGTGTTAGTCAAACATCAAACTGTTTAAAATAATGGTTTAAAAATGTTTGACAAACAAATTTCAGCGTGTATGGAGCACTTAAAAGTTGCCTCACTTTGAATTCAAGTTGAACCACGACCACCATGAACAATATATTAAAATCCTAGTCAAACCAGTTCGGCAAATGGTATCCATTTGTATGAGGTACCATCTGGGTCACTGTTTGCAGCCATGCAAATGGTATCCATTTGTATGAGGTACCATCTGGGTCACTGTTTGCAGCCATGCGTGCAAGAAATTTCGTCAGGTTGTTTTGACAAAGGGGTATAAAAGAGCTCACCAACCACTACCATCAATTACTTCTTCGTGACATTTGAAATCATTCTTGTTTTTTCTACAAGCCGATACCCAGGTAACCAAGTATAAAATAGAGCCATCGACCCCAGGAGGTGGCCAATAAATCGCTTCCAATGATACAAATTTGAGGCGAAAACTAGGTTATTATCAGGGGCGGCTCGTGGATCTAAAAAGTGGACGTGCACACTTAGTAGGTTAAAGCAGGTTGAAGATAGTCAAGGACATGTATATGAGATGTTTTCTTTATCCTACCTGTTTTGAGAAAATCTATTTGAAGAAGAAGTTTTTCCTTTCGTTCTTTTGCTGGAACAAAAGTGTCCATTATTCTGTTTATGAAGTTGGGCATGCTGTCAATGATGTCCTTGTGGATCGACACAAACGTCAGTGCGATTTCTGGTATTTTGCATACTTCTCTAAATGTTGTCTCGAATTTGTAGTCCTTCAGGGTTGAATAAAGGCCCAGGATTATACGACACTGAGCAGATTTAAATATTTCATTGCAATGTAATACATGTCCCTATAATTCTGTTTGTAACTTGATTTTGTGCAAAATAGTAATATTTCTGTAAACGATCCTAAAAGACCTGTACAAAAACGACTTTTGATAGTCCTGGAATTTGGAGGAGTCGCAGATTGAGAGTGTGTTGATTTTATTTTGCTTCAAGAAACTGTCAACAATTTGAGTAACTATTATGTCACAGGCCTGTTTCGCAGCAATTTTGTTGGTGTTGTAATGTCTGCGTCTCTTGGAAGCGTATTTTTCTGTAGTCTGTTTAGTTGATAGAACACGAATACAGTTTCTAATTTCATCGACGGCTACTTTAAACGTGTTTAGAGCTTGTTAGGCTGCTATTGGCGTTGTACTTCTGAGTTAGAGGATCCCATAAACAGCCAGCGTCAACGTGCGTGAACATTTTGTTGAAAAAGTGCAAAAAAGAAAAGAAATGTCCAGGATACCATCGTGGATTGAATTATCTTACCAGTGCTCAGACTGAATTTCTTCAAGACAGAGCTGATCTCTCCTTTCCAAATGAAGACTGTGCTAATTAGTCGAGACTGTAAATTCCACCTTGTTTCAGACAGCCATGGAATAGTCCGGTGACAAACGCGTCTGAGAACGCAGATGCATTTTGTAGAGTGGGCAAAGAATGTCGAAGAGCCTGCATAGCGTAAGCGAAAAATACCTCTGTTCCCCGACAAAACAACCTTTTCATGACCGCGAAGGGCGAGTTCGTGAGTTTCACAGAACAAAATACACAAGATAACCTTACACAATACGTGCATTTTTTACGTGGACTCTTGACTTAAATGCGTTGTTTCACATGGACAAGATTTGTAAAACCTGTCTTAGACTACTTGCCGTCCTCAGTTCCAAAAAGCAGACAGGAGAAACAGTAGGCCTAATCTAGGTCTACAATGAGTATAAATTGCTAACGCTGACTGTAAGCCACTCCACTTTTTATTGGTTGTATTATTTTGATATCTTTGGGTTGGTGAGACTTTCACTTTCTTCTTGTTACTTTGTTTGGTGAACTGAATTTATTTGCAATGAACTTCATTCATCCTGCAATGGAATTCACACTCGAGTAATAAAACTTTCACCACTACACCTTTCCAACTTCTAACACAGTGACCTAATTACGTCATGTTGACCTCGCTCAAGTTCAGGGTTACAGAGGTGGGGCTAGAGACATAAATGGCAAGACAATGGACCAATCGCACATCGCTTTGAGCACTCCGGTGGATTGCTCCAAAGCTATCATAATACGGGCATTGAATTGTGTAGGCTGTCGTTAACTAGTCTGAGATCGCCTTATTTTTAGACTGCCTCTATGGGCTTTGTTCGGCTGGTGCACATTGACATTGTGCTGCCATATCAATATTTATAAACTAAGAAACTCGGTCAAAACTCGTTGTTTGGGTCGTCCCATAGAGCATTTTCCGAGATAGATTACACCACTGAACATACTATTTTTTTCTTGGGTGAAACACAAGAACATGATATGGTATAGCAGATGTTGTAAAGTTGTTGTAATGAATGAATAGGCTCTGGCGAGGAACTTGTGCAGAAAACTGATTGGATGGCGGATGGTAAAGGTTCTTTTGTTGTCTCTTTGTGGGTGTTGCGCGCAAAAAAATTTTGGGCGGCAGTGCACGACCGTGCTCTATGGACGAACCGCCCCTGGTTATTATCACTTATTGGTTATCACCATCATTGATTATCTTTACAATTGTTATGACCATTTTCAACATCAATTTTATTATCAATACTTTGTTTGAAATATAACAAAATGTGAACATTTTAAAGTCATTTTCAATTGTTTTGAAGAAAATACCAAACTAAAACCCTTTCTCTTGATTCTTGTATACATTAATATTTTTGCAGGATTACAAGATGGAGTGTGAGAGTAGAGAAGGGGTGCGGAAATAAATCTAGTCCCACAAAACATGTTTCTACCATAATGTATACGATTCTAGCTCTTATTTTTACTTACTGGTAATTCAAGTATTTAAAAAAAAATATTATATTATTATCTATTAAAACTTAGAGGGTGGGAAGGGGATGTTGGGCAACTAAGCTACGGTTTGAGTCCATTTTCAGCACACTATCTAATCCACAGGCAGGCCCTCATTGTAAACTCAGTGTCCTATACGTTCGGTCTATGGGTATAAAGCACTGCAAAGACCTACCATGGTATAGACTTATACGTACAAGAAGCTGTGTTGGCGATTCAAGTCAGTCACATCAGTCTGAATGATAATCCAGACTGTGTAGCAGAAGAAGAAGCTTAATAAAGTGTCCAAACATTTCTGTCTGTTCAAAGATGGCTCAACGAAATGGACAGAAACTCCCCTATGTGGAAGAATATGAGTCAACCAAGAGGTCAAACTCTCCTGCATGGCGGAAGATGCTTAATGTTTTTTTAAATGTCAAAATTCCCCTTGGGTGTTAAAAAGAAAAGACTGAATGAAAAGGTAAAACTCAGCTGTGTGGTTGGAGACGGCTCAACGAAATGTTCAAGTTCTCTCTGTGGAAGAATATGGCTCAGCCAACGAAATGGCAAAACACATCTGTATGGCAGAAAATGACTAAGTTCCTCGTGCCAGAGTTGTAACGGGCAATTCCATGATGATGTTACTCATAACTATAAACATTTTTTTTCTCCACATATCCTCCTATCTGCAGGTTAAGGTGATGTTTGTAGAACCTCTTCTCATATTTCATGCATGCTCAGGTGACATTAGCAGTACCTCTATCTATTCCTTGAATTTACCCAAATGCAGGTCAATGTAAAATTTGCAGCAGAACCTCTAACTGTTTTTTCTTCAGATCCACCAGTATGCAGACCAAGGTGATGTTTGCAGTGCTCATGGTTGCTGTCGTGTTGCTGTGTGGGCCTGTCGCTGACTCTGGGGTGGAAGCAGCTGCAGTGCGCTGTTTTAACGCCAAAGACGCACGTAAGTACAGAGAAAATACAGAAATACTGTATGACAATAAAGGGTTAAAACAAGAAATTGTGTCGCGACGTGGTGGAATCAGGGCTGGTCAATAATATTTTTGAGCATATTATAGAGTTATTAATATCCGCTTCAAGCTTGTTCATTTGTCTTGCTTTTTACTTTTGGTTAAAAAAATACCCATTTATCTTGAACAGAATTAGAGATTTGTGAGATTGAAGGATATGGGGTTGCCTGGTGTCAGAGGAAAATTTAGCGAGAAAATGGCCGGCAAGGTTTGGTGACCTTTTTTTAAAGAAACCTTGAAAACTGCAAATCAACAGTTCGTGTGCTTTGGTCAACATAATATTTTTGATAAATTCCATACAGAAATGTACTTCGAAATGGAAATATAAAGTAATGATGACAAACATGAATAAAAATTGTCGGAAAGGCGTAAGAATGCCAGTTTCTTCGATTTTATTTTGACGAGGGCCTGAATTCGCAAACTAACAAAGAAACCCCAGTGGGGAAAGGGTAGGGATTAGGGGGGGGGGGGGGGGGTAATAACGATCTGTCACATTGTTCTATACAATCTGAGTCGAAATAGAAATGTTTTATAACTAAAACAAAACGTAGTTTGAATAGCATTCTGTCTTCATTAAGCAATCAGAATGAGCATGACGTTTTTCTAATATCGTTATGTGTTCTCTTCTTTCCAGCTTTCCTGGCTGCTCTTCAAGAAAACCGTGGAGATTGTAATGGTGGTGGGCGTCGCAAAAGGCGTGAAGCGAATCAGGAACTCGCTAATGCAGAAACGCTAGTGGAAAAATAGAACTCCAGCACGTGTTTTCGTCTCCCTCTATAAGGGAGTTGTTGTGATGAATGAGCTTTTGCCTGTTGTAATCTTTTAACTTTAAGTAAGCCATCTGTTCATATACATAAAAATCTAACAATGATTAATTCTTACAATTGAACGAGTTATTTTTTTCTCTGTGTGTGTGTGTGCGCGCGCGAGGTGTTGTGATGAATGAGCTTTTGCCTGTTGTAATCTTTTAACTTTAAGTAAGCCATCTGTTCATATACATAAAATCTAACAATGATTAATTCTTACAATTGAACGAGTTATTTTTTTCTCTGTGTGTGTGTGCGCGCGCGTGCGCGCGCGCGCGCGCGCGTGTGTGTGTGTGTGTGTGAGTGAGTGAGTGAGTGTCGTTTTTGTGCTTGCAGTCTGAGATTTTAAATCAATTTTACAGAACATTATTCAGATCTTTCAAGAGCAGTTGAACACTAATTAAAAATGTCTGTCACCCGAAGACCTAAGAGTGATTTTAATAATTTTAATGCCCATGACAATATGTGTTTTACCCTCTCATCGACACATTTTAGACCATTTTGGAGGAGGGGTTCGAACCCTTCCTGTCAGGGTCAACCCCGGCTGAAAGGGACAAAACATCCCAGCAGAAAGTCAGAGATACTCCCTAAAGGTTTCTCCAAACTAGTGGTGAGTTTGAGTGGTCTGTGTATGTGTGTGTATATATATATATATATATATATATATATATATATGTGTGTGTGTGTGTGTGTGTGTGTGTGTGTGTGTGTGTGTGTGTGCGTGTGTGTATGCATGTGCGCGCGTGTATGTGTGTGTGTGTGTGTGTGCGTGTGTGTATGCGTGTGCGCGCGTGTATGTGTGTGTGAGTGTGTGTGTTATGGAGGGATGGGGTGCCTGTGGATGTTTGTGCGCAAGAAGGGGGTAGGTTTAATGTGTATGTGAGTGATTCTGGAGTCCCGTTGTCACAAGCTAAAAGAACATAATTCGGTGAGCACCCAATATAATAAATCAAAAGCAAACACATTGAACTTAACTAAACGATTTACACGTAAAAATGAACATTGGCCTGAACCAAAAATGGACGGAAACGTTGACCCTGACTTCAAAACTTCGAGCACGTATCCAAAAATTTTGTCGTCTGTAACTCTCTCTCTCTCTCTCTCTCTCTCTCTCTCTCTCT